>NW_018165313.1:1352598-1448261 GCF_001263595.1 Phalaenopsis equestris | reverse complement strand
TATATATATATATGATCACAGAATTGTAATTAGGGGGGTAAATGAGCCGAACACTAGCAAGCCCCGGTTGAGCTCGTGTTCGGCTCATTTATATTTCGAGCTCAAAAAGTGTGTTCGTGTTCGGCTCATTTGCTTAGCTAGCTGAACACGAGCCATTCACAAATAAAGAGTCATTTTGACAACCCTAATTACGTAGTCATCAGTTGTTAAGAATTGGGGCAAAATTTAAAACATCATTTGAATATAATTTAATAATTTTTATTCTATTTTCTTCATTAATACTTTTAATTGATTATAAATCTTTATAGCCTTGTAGTCAATTAAATTTAAAAAAAAAAACAATTTAAAAAAAAAAAAAACTACTCATCAAAGATATATAAATAATTGATTAGTAGTATTTCAAGTCAAAACGAGCCGAACATGTACGAACAAATATTTGTCTGTGTTGTTCGTGCTCAGCTCATTAACTTAGCAAACGAGCAGAACACGAGCTTCTTAACAAGCCGAACACGAGCTATTCGTGAAAAAGAAGCCGTTTTGACAATCCTAATCGTAAGAATGATTACATTGAATATTATGGTTAATGACGTATTTGCCATTGTTAGGTTTTGTAATGATTAATATTTGAATGTGATGTAGAAAGGTAAGCGTGCCATTTGATTTGTCATTTTTATCAGGAAAAAATTTCTTAAAGAAAATTTGACCGCCCATCTAATTTTTAGCTCGACAGTTTGAAATCAATATTGTAATTTAAAAATACTCCTATTACACACACACACTTAAAAAAAACTCATATCACACACACACACACACAGATATATATATATATATATATATATATATATATATATATATATAACTTTGAAATTATATTTTATAAAATTATATGTATGCCAATTAATCAAATATTTGGAAATCGTATATTTATGTAGAAGTCTTCACATTTTGAAAAAATATATATTACCTTCAATAGTATTGGCTATTGAAATGCTCGCCAAAATCATAAGTGGTTCGAATATTTATTTTGATCAGATTTGAGCAATATTTGATTATAGTTCAAAGAGGCTTTGGATATGGTCTCAATACATATTCTAAGAAGGTTTAATATGTAATCCCTGATACTTTTAGGTCTAGAAAATTTGTGATAGCAGAGTGATAAATTAATGTTTTAGCATTACGTGAAGTTATAACAACACACATACAAATTAGTTAAGAGAATGGTTGAAAGAAAAAACATTAGAGACTTTACATGAAACATCTAAACTGAGAAAAAAAAAATACGAGGCCTAGCCTGGCCAAAAAATTCACTATATAATTCAAGGTACATGGTTTTACTCCACTCTCTGTATAGAGAAAATGAGATTACAATATCTTGATCGAGTTACAAATATCAAGTAATAACCACCTAGCAATAAAAACTATGTTATAATACCCACTAGTACTAGTTGTTGACCAGCTCTAGTAGCCGTTAGCTTCCTATGTACATTACGAGTGTGGACTTAATTAACTTTTAATTCTTCTTTATATTGAAAATAATACTCTATTTATAACTTTTTTGGGAGAACATTTTAGTCTATTTAGCCAAAATTCTAAAACACTCCATTCAATGGTTCATATTGATTCGTTTGATCTCGAATCATTCTTTAGCATTTAAGAGTCTTAACAATATTAGAATTGATTGATCTTAAACTTGTTGGATTTCTCTTTTTGATAAGTTTGATTTGATTGTAAGCATGTCGGATTTGGGGATCATTTGATTATTAAATTAATTCTTCAAATTTTTAATATATTCTTCAAGTATCTAAGGTTATTTGGGCAAATATTAAATCAATGTTCATATTATTTGGTTTGTATTATCAAGATATTCAATTTGGCCATAAATTTGCTAAATCAAAGCCAATATGATCTCAATATGCATGCTTGCATCGAGATTCGTACCCGATCATGTGATTTTTTAGTGATATAACAATACTCTACATCAATGTACACGCATGTTCCTTTAGAATGACATAGTCTATGAAGGATGACAAAAATATTATAAAAATATAATACTCATACTTCTTACGCACCCAATGAATAAGAAAATGAAAAACTACATAGTATTGATAATCTTATTCTCTTAGAGAAAAAAAATAATTGAATGATATAATACAAATATATGGTCAAGGTTGTATTTCCTTCTTTTAATAGTGAAGATATATGAATATTAGAGGTATTTTAGTCTCAAATAAATTTCAAACCATTTTTTCCCAAAAAATTCAAATAACATGTGGAGTTTTTCAATCTTGGGTATGTAATGTCAATGCATATATGAAGTGCTTAATGCTAATACATCCCAAACATGATGCTTTAAATTTTCAACATCTACTATCTAAAAAATATTTGTTATAGAAATACTAAGTAGTTGACTCTCATATAAAAGCTTAAATTCCTTGTGAAATTTTAGTTTGATTAGTTACATAAATCTAGCTTAAGTTTAGTCTTCTTTTGATTCACATTAGGTCTTTTCTCTTAGCTCAATTGTGTAACCTTCAAAAAAGAGCATCTTTTTTCAACTGATTGAGTGGTTGAATAGACATTAGAATATGATACCTTGGGTAGTTTTCATTAGAAACAGAGAGATTAAGTGCCTTTGTGTCAGCCTAAGGATATATATTAAGATATACGAGAGTAAGAATTTTCTTTCAAATATCTTTGTGTGACTGGATCTTTGTACAACGTTAAGATGCTAAATTATTATTCTATCACCATAAGAGTCATTTTAGTTAGTCACTAAACTCGACCATTTAAGCCTCGATTAAGAAGTCAATTAGGCTCATGTAAAATTTATATTATCACTAGGGCTGTCAAACGGGCTCATTGTTCGTGAACAGCTCATGTTCAATTCGTTCGCTAAGCTAGCAAGCCGAACATGATATTTTTTTTGTGCTCGATATATAAACGAGCCGAACACGAATAAAGATTTGTTCGTTCCTGTTTGGCTCGAAATTGATAAATAGTTTTTTTTAAAAAAATTAATCGAATATAAGGTTAAAAAGATTTATGATTAATTAAAAAATAGAGTAAAAATATATTAAATTATATTTAAATGAAGTTTTAATATAAATAAAAATATTTAAAATTCGTCCCAACCTTTAATATCTTACGGCTGCGTGATTGAGATTGTCAAAATGACTCCTTATTCGCGAATAGCTCGTGTTCGACTTGCTAAGCAAACGAGCCGAACACGAACAATGATATTTTTTTACGAGAGCACGAGCTGAGTCTGGACTCGCTCTTGTTGAGCTCATTTCCACCCCTAATTATTACTCTACTCCAAAAACATTTTTAAAAATAAATCTATTTTGTTTTCTTAATGTTATGCGTGAATGTGAAGAACATTTAATATTGTAAGAATTGTGCGAAAGCGAAAGCTATTTTTTTTTTATTATTGCATTAGTTAAGGAAGCTGTCCAAATCATGACATAAATGCTCTTTTGTCGGACTCCGGTCTTCACGCATCTCCGACCCGACCCAACCGACCCGTAAAAATCAGCTTTTTGGATCGAATCATCCAACCACTATTCATTCGAAACGTGTCCAATGGACCAAAAATCGGATGGTTTTAAGGTTCGCCTCAACGTTGCTCGGCAGCTACTTAATTAATTATACTTAACACTAATCCCGTAATTAATTAGGCCACATTAATCCCATTTCGTACAAGTAAATCACGAACACAGGAGGAGTTATTAATCCAGCGCTAGCTTTACTGTGTACGTAGAGGGCTTACCAGTTCGTGGGAGAGATAAAGAGAAGAGTGAAGGAGAAGAGCGAGAGAGAGAGAGAGAGAGAGAGAGGAGGAAGATGGGGAGGGGGAGAGTGGAGTTGAAGAGGATTGAGAACAAGATAAACAGGCAGGTGACGTTTGCGAAGAGGAGGAATGGATTGTTGAAGAAGGCTTATGAGCTATCGGTGCTGTGCGATGCGGAGGTTGCGTTGATCGTTTTCTCCAACCGCGGCCGACTGTTTGAGTTCTGCAGCAGTAGTAGGTATTAACTTCTTTTTACTGATCATGTTTTAAATGATCGTGGATTTGCTTGTTTGCTGTTTTGATTGATGGATCTAGTTTTTTAACCCTAGAAATTTATTTGTGCTGGGAGATCGCTTGATCATGGAGCTTATCTAGCTTTCTTTTTTTCTTTCTTTGGAGTTTTTATAGATGATGATTTTATCGACTTAGGGTTCTGTGTTGCTGAATTTTGATTCTGGTTCATGGATTTTTGCTTGAATATTGTGTTTTAGGGAGAGTGATTGCTTGCTTTTTGTTTTTTTTGTTTTTTTTTGGATAGATTTGGATGGTTGGGGGAAGGGAAAGAGTTTGATGGGGCTCTTTTAGTTATTGTTTTATTTTTTTCTGGAGCATTGGATCAAATTTGATCATATATAGATGTCTATGTGGTTTCTGCCTCGCTACTTTTGGTTTTGTAATTCTTTAGTTACCCAGAAATTCAACAGGAACCACAAAAATAGCAGATAAAAGTTCCATTGAATTACTTAAAAAATAATCTGATGATTTTGGGTGGGTAAATCATTTTTCTTTTTAGTTTTTAGCATGATAGCAACTGGGGTTTTAGTTTTTGAGCAGATTGGTTTGATATCCTATGGCGTTAGTTCTCGTCAGATTACTTTGAATAAATGAACGAAGTATTATTTCTTTCACTACTGAGGAGAACCACAGAAGCTTGCGATGGCAATATATAAAGGTACTGTCAGTATATTCGCCATCTCTCAGAAGTTTTATGAGCTCTAACAGACTAGAATAAATTCGGATTTCTACAAAGAAACGAGCTTTCGGTGATGATTTGAATGTGCCATTTACGCCAGTTATATAGAAGCGATTTCCGCGTATATTAAATGAATAAAAGTTTTATCTGACATTCTGAGACAACTTCAATTAAAATGATAAATAATATTTTCAAAATTATAAGATAAAAATTCAAAATTTCGAAGTTATAAGATAAAAATTAAAAATTAAAATATGTTTTAGTTTTTTTGTTAAGAAAAACTTAGTTTAAGATATTGTTTTAATTTCTTCTTAAACGGTTTTAAATTTTATTCATATTTTTTTATAATCCTGAATATTTTGCTTATCGTCTTCATATAAATTATATCATTAAGTTATTATATCAGAATCTTTTTTTTTTTGAATGATATTGCAATAATTGAACCAGCAAGAAAACAACCTTGATGGTGGTGAAAATTAAGAAAAAATGAAATGAAATCAAATCAGCTGATGTTCTTCCATGAAACTGAAGGTTGAAATACCACGATGCATCTAAAAAGAGTTTACCTGAGATAATAGTCGATATTTTTTCTACTTACAATGCGTGGAATTGTATTTTAACTTTTTTTTTTCTCTTTCTAACATGCAGTTCTGTATTTATTTTGTAATTTTTGAGTAAATTTTAAGGGAGTGCGTAAATTTAGTATAAATAAGAACTACACACTCACAGAAAACACATACATTAAAAGGAAAAATGCACTGTCAAAAGTAAATATGTGGGATATAAAGGGAACTGGGATCTTTTTGAAGCCGTAGTATTATTTGATCATCACGTCACAGTAGTAGGAAAAAGTTTTATGTGTACAGTGTATTCGGAGTATATTTAGGGTGTATTCAGGATGTGCACTCCTAATCTGCACGCAATATACTTTAAAGAAGGAGAGCTCTTTCCTACCGGAATAGAAAAAACCTGTCACTCTCACTCAAAATTCTGGATGTTCAAAAAAATCTAAAAAATAAAAAACTTAGCAGCACGATCCTTCTGAATGAGAATTTGAAAAGTCTTGATGAGCTCGTTCAACACCCACCCAAAAGTGATAATAAAAGATCCAATCATGAATAATCGTAAGAATCCACAGCTCGATTAATTTAAGAAGATGGCAGCCAACATCTATGACATGCCAACAACATGCTACCTTAGATTGTGATGTACCTATATGAAAAACAGTAACTCAGAACTTAAGATCTTGAGAAAGATCACATTTTTTTATGAGAGGCTGATTAAACTTATTCAAAAGCATTAATCGGGATAAAGATGATAGATGAGAGACACGCAATGACCAAAAGCAGAATCATTCCTCATCTCAAAGTATGATAAACAATGAGTGTTATGGCTATCTTAATGACAAATAAATCATCCTTGATAGATAAAGTTTTAGATTTGTATATGATGGGTAATTTGAAATTTATGAGGTTGTTACAAGGTCTTTTAGGTTCCTTTTTTATTTAAAAGTACTCCTTGTGATAAAATTAGAGCCATGCAAATAATAAAGTAAACACGTCTTGGTGATTGTTCCCTCTTTGATCTCTCTTAGTTACCTCGAGTTATACGTTTTCTCTAAGTGCCTAACCTTTCTTCCCATCTAATATTAAGAATTTTGGTCATTAGCATATCACCTAGTCATCATTTTTCTTTTTCTTATATAGATTTTAAGATTTCATTCATACTGTGAAGAGATAAGATGAAGTAAAAAATTTGTAGGAAGCCGTATGGCTGTTAAACTTAAATCATATTTGTTAGATTCAAATTTATTAATTCGTGAGCAACACATGAATTTTAATGACCAAAGTGACAAGCAGATAAGAGGAAAAAATAAGAATTTAGAGAAAGATATGAGATCTCACATTATTGCCATTATTATAATATTGTAGCAAATAATCATGGTTTCTTTTGATTATCCTTATATCTATTTTCTAAAGCTAAGCTGAAGGTACGATGTTATAAAAAAGTCTCTTTAATTAGTAAAATAAATTTATAGGTCTAAATAAGCATTTATCATAAAACAAAACTATCTAATTTAGAGCTATATAATTATATAGATTTGTTAAATTATACATTTTACTATTAATCGATGCAAAATCATTGACCTATTTTATCATAGCTTGTAAAATTTATTAGGTAGCTTTGAGCAACTTCGGCAACATCAATTAGTCAGCCTTTAAGTTGAGCCTGGGCAAGTAAACTTGAAACCTAAGCATGTCTTACTATGCTATTTTGAACAACTTTACGTCCTCAATCAATCTGAACTTGACGACGAGTTCATTATTTCCCTAATGACTTTACGTGGTTGATTTTGCCGATTTGGCCTACTAAGTTTGAAGTTAATACACTAAGTTGAATTATCTTAAATTGAACTAAATCTAGGTGATAATGGATGTATAACACCCACCAAGATAAGCATTTATATCATGCCTCGTTAAATCACACTAAGAAAATGATCATGACTTTTAAGTGTTAACATAGAGATTAAGAAGGGAATATTAGAGACAATTTACATTAGTACAAGCTACATGTGATGGGCTTTAACACCTTGATTCTCATTGCACACTATCACATTTTTGCAATAGATGATTGAGTTGTAGAAGAAATTTTTGTTGAAATATAAACTTGATTTTAGTTGTTTAAATAAAGTCTGATTATGTCTCATCTAAAAGTCTATTCTAGAATGTGGTAGGTATGAAATTATTGTGTGGTAGGTGTGGTAGCCGTGGAATTATTGTGTGGTAGGTGTGGTAGCTGTGAAATTATTATATGGTAGGTATGAAATTATTGTGTGGTAGGTGTGAAATTATTTGTAACAATTAGATTGGAATTGTAGTGACACAATCCTAATGATTAATTTAGGAGGTGTCACTACTATAAATAGGGGTAGAGTCTTTGAGTTTGAATCAAACCAAGTTAAGATGATAAATAAGAGTGAAGCTTCTTCCATAAGTTTTTAGCCTTTGCCATCTCCAAAAGGCTTCTCCATTCCAACAAAGTGGTATCAAAGCTATGCAATCTGATCGAGGAGGAGAATTCGTTTCAAAAGAATTTCAAGAATTTTGTGAAGCTAACGGAATACGTCGACTTCTAACTATTTCAAGATCCTCTCAACAAAATGGAGTAGCAGAAAGGAAAAATAGAACCATCCTCAACATGACGAGAAACATGTTAAAAAGCAAGAGATTGCCGAAGGAGTTTTGGGCAGAAGCGGTTGCATGTGCTGTTTATTTTGCTAACCGATCACCAATAAGTAGCGTGTTGGGAAAGACACCATAACAATCATGGAGTGGAAGGAAGTCTGACATCTCTCATCTACGAGTTTTTGGATGCATAAATCATGTACACATACCCGGCGAAAAAAAAAGTAAGCTGGATGACAAGAACGAGAAGTTCTTTTTCATTAGTTACGACAACAACTCCAAAGGCTACAAATTATACAATTCAAATACAGGGAAGACAACCATCAGCAGAGATGTCATATTCGATGAAGGAGGAGAATGGGATTGGGGACTACATGCTGAGAACTACAACTTTTTTCTATACTTTCAAGAAGAAGACATAGAGCAACCAAGGATCGAGCAAGCAAGAGAAGAGTCTACTACTCCACAAACAACATTAACTACAAGTAATCAAAACAACTGATCGTCATCAACTTCAAGAGAAAATTCAAGTGAAAGAGTAACACGCTTCAGAAGATTAGAAGATCTTTATGAGATAACTATGAATCAAAATAATTTTACTCTTTTTGTCTCTTTGCCGACTGTGAACCCATTGATTTCCAAAAAGCCATACAAAGCAAGAAGTGAAAAGATGGAATTGATGAAGAAATCAAGACAATCGAGAAGAACGACACATGAGAACTAGCTTCACTTCCTAAAGGGCATAAGGCAATTGATGTGAAGTGGGTGTACACAGCAAATAATCCATTTTTCCAGAATAGAAGCAAACACATTGATATGCGCTATCACTACATCAGAGAATGCATCGAAAGAAAGAAGATACAAGTGCAGTACGTGAAGTCTCAAGATCAAGTTGCAGATATTTTTACCAAGCTACTCAAGAGTGAAGACTTTATTAAACTGAGAAGTTTACTTGGAGTCACAAAATCAAGTTTAAGAGGGGATGTTGGAATATAAATTTGATTTTAGTTGTTTAAATAAAACCTAATTATGTCTCATTTAAAAGCTTATTCTAAAATATGTGGTAGATATGAAATTATTGTGTGGTAGGTGTGGTAGATGTGGAATTATTGTGTGGTGGATATAAAATTATTTGTAACCATTAGGTTGGAATTATAGTGGCACAATCCTAGCCATTAATTTAGGAGGTGCCACTACTATAAATAGGTGTGGAGTCTTTGAGTTTGAATCAAGCCAAGTTAAGGTGATAAATAAGAGTGAAGCTTCTTCGATAAGTTTTTAGCTTTTGTCGTCTCCAAAAGGCTTCTCCATTCCAACAATTTCCACATAAAAATACTAACAATCAAATAGTTACAAATGTACATTACCCTTGTAGTCTTATCGCAAAGCAATGGTAAAAGAAAGTTGGCAAATTGGCTTTAATTCATGATTTGTGATTGATACCAATCACAAATCCCAATACAATAATACATATATCTTTTGCTCGCATTTTTAATTCTTAGATTTGCAGAAGCACTCATACTACAACCATATAACATGATTTTACATGCATGCATACGAGGTAAATAAAACATTCACACTATGTCAAAACTAAATAACAGATATATATATGTACAACTATTTATTTTCATTAAAATCATAATAATTATTCTATGCAATTGTTATAACAATTATTTTCATAGAAGAAAATACAAAAGCTGTGAAAAATCACTATTCATCATCATCATCATTTGACTGGCCAAAACATTTTATTGTTATTGGTCTTTTAGCATGAATTGCATAATCTCTTTGACTTCATATCAAAGTCATATTATGTGCATTAATTTATATACAATAGAGCACATTGATATTTTTAATATTTTAGTAATGAATAACCACAAAAAGTAGCAACATATCTTTAGGCATAGAGGCCATCTTTTTTGTCAAACAGTCTATAAGGATTGTTGAGTTACTTAAATTATTTTGTTGTTGTTTAAATAATAATATCCAATTTGTTGAAAGATAAATTTTAGTAAAAAAAATAATTTTAGTATAATTTAATAAAGCAATAGTCTTTGGTAAACAAATATAGGAAGGAACCAATAGTAGAATGAATTTGTAGTTGGGATCAATGTAAGCGTCAATCAACAAATGAGGAACTAGTAAATATGTTGCACCAATTGCCCAACCAAGATGTTGTTGTAATGGTGTCTATCTTAGTAGTAAAATTCTTCTAATTAAGCTTTAACTCAATTTTTAATCTTCAAAAACTAGAATTGGGTGTTATTAAAGACTTAATTAGATAGGCCAATAATTAAACCTTTAAAATTGTGATAGATTAATTTTAAATTATCATGTAAAGCTTATATATTTTTTATTTACTTTTTTGTTATCATCTTTTTCTTCTTGAGAGAATCAAAAGAAAAATTTTCCTTAAAAAAAAAAAATTGGTGGTGGAATAATAATGTGCAAGAAAGTATAAAATATAAGAAGTTATTTTTAAATGTAAAAGCTTAGAAAACCAGGAAAAATATCAAACGGCCCGCAAGGACTCTAAAGAAAAAATATGTGACGCTCAAAATTTTGATTTCAATGATCTTTATAATAGAGTAAATACTAAGAATGGTGAAATATATATATATATATATATATAAATTAGACAAACAAAGAAAAAAGAAAATTAAAAATTTAATTCAAGAAGATGAAAATCAAAAAGTGCTTTTCTTAGAAAAAGATAGGTGAGTGAGTTATTTTGATAAACTTTTCAATGAAATTTCTGAAAATATGATCGACCTTAGTGATATTAATATCAATAATAATAATAAAACGTTTCATTTTTCTCGTTACATTAGTTAAAAACAAGTTGAGGAGGCTTTAAAGAAAACCAAAGGTGGAAAGTCTGTAGGAATTGATGATATCTCAATTGAAGTATGGAAATATTTAGGAGATTTGGGAGTTTCTTGGCTTTAAACTCTTTAATATTATTTTAAAAACTAAAAAGAAGCCTGAGGAGTGGAGGAAGAGTATTTTGGTCCCCATTTTTAAGAATAAAGGGGATGCACAAGAGTGTACAAATTATAGAGGTATTAAGTTGATGTGTCATAATTTAAAATTATGGGAGAGGGTAATTGAACATAGGTTAAGACGTATTACAAAGATTTCTCATAATCAATTTGAAATTATGTCAGGCAGGTCTACTATTGAATCTATACATTTATTGATAAATTTGATGGAGAAATTTAGAGATAATAACGAGAATCTACATTTGATTTTTATTGATTTAGAAAAAGCTTACGATAAGGTTCCAAGAGATATCCTTTGAAGAGTTCTTGTGAAGAAAGGTTATATTCAAGTCATTAAAGATATGTATAATAGAGCTGTTACTTGTGCCAAATATTTTCTTATTTCTGTTGAATTATATCAGGGATCAGCTTTAAGCCCATATCTTTTTGCTTTAGTTATAAATGACCTTACTTGACATTTACAGGAGGATGTACCTTGGTGCATGTTTTTGGCTGATGATATTCTTCTCGTGGATAAGACGAGAAAAAAAAACTCAGGAAAAACTTGAATTATGGAGTTCTACATTGGAGTTTAAAGGCCTTCATTTGAGTAGAACCAAAACTGAATACACGGAATGTAATTTTAGTAGTAGTAGCTCTAGTGAAAGAAGTGTAACTTTGGGTGATCAAATTATTAAAAGGTATGAACGATTTAAATATCTCGAATATGTTGTTCAAAGCGATGGTGATATAGATGGGGATGTTACTAGTAGAATTCAAGTTGGTTGGTCGAAGTGGAGGAATGTTTCGAGCCTATTTTGTGATAGAAAAGTACCACTTAGACTAAAAACAAAATTTTATAAGATGGCAATGCTCTATGGCGCTGAATGTTGGCCTTTAAAAGAGAAGCATAATACTAAGTTAAGTGTTGCCAAGATGAGAATGATTTGGTGGATGAGTGTCTTTACACTTGGAGACAAAATGCGAAATGAATATATTCGTGATAGGGTTGGTGTAGCTCCAGTGACGGACCAAATTTGAGAAAGTCGTCTTAGATGGTTTGGTCACATTAAGCGCCGATCATCTAATGATCCAATTAGGAGAATAGATGTTTTAGATTCAACTTATGTTAAGAAAGGCAGAGGGAGACCTAGGAAGACTTGGGCTTATTGTATAAAAAATGATCTTAATTGATTAGAACTAAATGAAAATATGACACTAAATAGGATGCAATGGAGAAAAATGATTCATGAGGCCGACTCTACATAGTGGGATAAAGGCTTTGTTGTTGTTATTATTGTTGTATTTTTTTTTCTAGTTTAATGTATTTTAATAATTTATTTTTATAATTTTTAATCAATCATTATTTTTAATTTTTTATATTTTCTTAAAATTAAAAAAAAATATTCTTTTTTTAATTTTTTGCATTTAATTTGAATATATGTTAGTATTTAATTTGATTGTCTAGTTATTTATGTTTTGAGTTTAAGATAAATTTTATTTTCTTATTTGTCAAACATATTTTATATCAAGCATTGTATAGATTATATAAAATATTATTGAATTGGTCCTTGACTTGTTAACATTACATTTGTTTGAGTAGTAATTTCTCATTTATGAGTGTATTTATTTGACAAAACCAGCCTATTCTCTTTGTGACCTTTTTTTTTTTCAAACATTTATCTATGAATATACTTACAAGCTACATATCAAAGCTTTCAATAGCTAGAGTCCTTGTGAAAATTGATAGTACTCCAACAAATTTGAAAAAAATTTGATTGATACTAGACAAAAAGGTTTCTAGCAAAAGCTTATTCCTGAAAACTGATCGACTTTATGCTTTAATGTCATTTTATTGACCACCACAATTAAATCTATAGAAATTATATAATGGAGAGCCAAATCCTTCAACAAGTGAATAATGCTAATTTATAATGACTCCATTCTATTACAAAGAAAAGATAATTTGTCATACCCAAATCAATATTATTGAGGCTTCTTAATTCACTCACTTCCTTGAAATTTTCAATCATCTAGTTTATCTTTCTCCTAATATAAAAATTGGAGAGCACAATACTTGAGAAAGATCAGCTTCTCCTTTTAGTTTTCAACGAACACCACAAACATCAATATTTAGATGTGATTAATAGTACAATTCATTTATCTTTGTTGGTGCTTGTTGGCTTTGATCTACCCAAAACTGTTAATGAAACTTCACTCGTTGAGAATTCAACTCTTGAAAGCACTTCCATTTATCAAAATTAGGTGACTTTGCACTTCATTAAAATTAGACTCCTTATTCTAATTTTACATTGGAAGTTATTCTCCCGCCTCTCACCCCTCTTCAACAAATCATTAATTCCTCTTCTAACAATCTTGCTGCATTGTCTAGTTGCGAGGAAGAATTTAAGTAAATTTATGCCTTGGTGGCTTTACATGCATTTTAAAATTAGCCAACTCTACATTATCTATACCAACTCAACTTTTCTACCATTGTGGTTAAATTTGATGAAATTTTCTGTTTGAGGAATCTGAATTCTACTTCCAAACATCAATAGACAACATTGAAGAGATTAAGAAAAAGGTCATGTTAAATGTCCACACTCGATCTAAATCATTTTCACTTTATGATTTATCTTAAAAGGATATAGATTTTGATGACATGTATTTTGTGTTTTTCTCCCTTCTGCTCGGTTTTTCTGAATTTTTTTTTGTAATTGTCATTTTATTAATGATAAGTTTCTTTCTTTAAGTTAATTGGGCCTTACATTCATGCACTTCTATCTTATTGGTCATGTATTCGAGCCCTTGCTTCTTCTCTCTACTATAATTTATCAGAAGAATTCTTAAAATAACATCCATTGTCTCTAGTACCAAAGAGTTTTTCTTATTATTTTGGTTTCAGATTCTTCTATCATTCATACTCATCTGTCTATGCACATGATTTTGCAATTGGCTGAGTAATAATGGTGGAATTGACGCGTCTGAAAATTTTCTAAGAAAATAAAATTTCCCTTCCCATATGACAATGATATTTGCACAAGTCGTTGAATTAATTCTCATAAAGGTCAATCCAATATAAATATAGGAATGATTGGATGTGCAACATATTAGTTGAAAATAAACTAAAATTTTTAAGTTATTGGATTCGAGCGCTTAATTACACTGCTTTATATAAGTCTCAACTCCTATTCAGATGATCCAATAAAGAAATTAAATCACATGTCATGATAATCAATGTTATGTCTCGTCTTTTCTTTAAATTATTGCCTTATATTTTACATTACCATAAATTGAAGAATTGTTCACCAACGTCATTGTTACTTGTTATTTCATCAGATCACAGTTTTACAAGGATTTTATCATGTTTATGTTAGAAATTCATGTTTAAACTTTATGACACAAATTCCCAAGAATACATAATAACCAAAATCTTTTAAATTTATGATTTTTAGATATCCATAATAAAATAACACATACCTGTATTCATGATGATAAGATTTTGTCTTGAAGAAATTTGATCTTGAAGAGATGTAGTTTCTCTCTCTAGTCCCTTGAAACTTTCTGTGTTTGCTGATAGAGGGAAATGTACGGGGTGTGTTGGGAAGAGAGAGGACACATTCTCTAAATTATGCTCTATTTAACCATCATCCATCAAAGGAGTTACAAACCAATAGGATTTATGATAATTTAATTAATTAGCTAATTTATTATTAAAATCAATGACATAAGTTAGTAACCTTTATTCATTTAAGGGATTACATGAGTTATAAAATTACATGAGTTAAGGGATTACATGAGTTATAAAATTAATATAATAAATTATCATAAGTTATGACATAAGTTATGAGTTAAAATAATTAATAACTTAATTTATCAATATAAATGTCATGAGTTGTCATAAGTTATGACATAAGTTATGAGTTAAGAAAATAAATAAAAATTAATAATTTAAGTTATCAAAATAAATATCATGAGTTGTCATAAGTTATGACATAAGTTATAAGTTAAGAAAATAAATAGCTTAAGTTATCAAAATAAATATTATAAGTTATCATAATTTATGACATAAGTTATGAGTTAGGAAAATAAATAACTTAAGTTATCAAAATAAATCTCATAGATTATTAAAATAAATGTGAGTCATAAATAAAAATATAATAGTTTAATGTGTCATTATTCTTTATAGAAGACATCATTTCTTCAATGTAGGTTGTAAGTTTTAGAGAAAACTAGAAGAAATAATACTTCAATGGCTAGAGCCAATGCATTGTATTTAAGGGTATAAGTACTAAGCCAAGTCGGGAGAGCCGGCTCAGGCTCAGCTTGATAAGTCACTCAAGAATTGAACTCAATGAGCTAACAAGTCAAACTCATATCAATCCTGATTTGACTCGTTAGCTCGTGAATAAAAAATGCACTCAAAAAATATTAAAAGTCAAGAATTCTTTCTTAAATAATTAAAAATATTTTAAAATAATATTTTACATTTTATATCAAGTAATTTTTTATTAATTATCTCATAAATACTTATTATATTTGTTATTTTATAGTAAAATTAGCTTGAATTATTATAATTATTATTATATATAGTTTGCTCGTGTGTCGGCTCAAACTTGTAGAATTAAGTTCTAGCTTGAGCTCAAATTTGATTAATTAATCAAGCTAAAGCTCAAGCGACGGCGCTTGAGCTTGACTGACCCATTTACAGCCCTAATTGCATCAAATAATTGATTAAATGATGTTATCATCGGCTCAATATTACTTGTGCGCTTTGCACATAAGTATCTAAATTTACAACAATTAATACAAGTCTTGTGCTGTAAAATTCAGTTTGGGCCAACTCCAATATGATTTAATGCCGATATTTTATTCTTCAGTTGCATGGTCAGAAGTATCGCTTATTTTCATAATCGTCTTTATAAGAAATACGACTTATTGGGTAATTAGTTTTAAAAAATGTACGCCACTCTTACTTTTATTTTTTTTAAATGGAAAAAAGTGAAAGCCTTTTGGCAAGTGTCCGCCTTGATCGGAGTTTTAGCTTTATTCATTGATCATTGGTTGCATGAAAATATATTCAAATCATCTTAAGTGCTTTTAACAAGTTTACAATTATTGAAATATTTTTTATATGAGGAAATTAAATTTATAAATGCTTGATCGTTTTAAAATGTAATGGGGAATATAATAGAGTGCTCATGATTCTAATAAATCTTTTCAAGAACGTTTGCGAAATAGAATTTTATATTGAGTTTAAAAAATTATTCATCATTTGAAAATTTTCTTAGTTTTGAGGTAGTAAAAAAAAAAAAATTTTTTTAACAAAAGAGTAATATTTCATTACTAAAATAAAAATATAAAAGAACGAATCTCAATTCCCCCCCAAAAAAAAGAATAAAAAAGGAAAAAAGAAAATAATTAACAAATAGTTGATACAAGTATCACAAAATGATCTTGTAAATTTTAGGGACTTTTTATAAAGATTTATTTCCTCTCTTCCTTGTTGGTTTAGTAAAGGTTCCTAATCCCAAGGATGATCATCTTTAAATTTTATATTTTAATGGATAAATTATGAACTTCACGAGTATTTGAGACATCAAGCTTAAAAGGATTGGTGGTGGTAGCGTGACAGAAAAAATTCTTAGCATTTGTAGAAAAACCCAACACACACATAGATAAAATAAGTGTTGAAAGAGAGAGCATCGTAGATTTTATGTAGAAAATCCAAAAAAAGAAATAACTATGGGATCTGATTTAGTTGAAGTAATCCATTATATAGTTTAAGTTACAGAGTGTAACTCTTATCTCTAAGTAAAAAAGATGAGGTTAAATAGTTTTGATTGAGTTACAAAGATTAAACAACAACCTATGGGTAAATGTACTATAACAAGCACTGGTGGTGGTTGATAATAATCTCATGTTGGTTGTCATCTTCCCATTCTCTTAAAGAGTGAACTTTACTCGTAGTTTTCTCTCTCTTTTTCATGTTCAAAAAAGATTCTTTATAAAGAGTTTTGGGTGGGATATTTTGATAAATTTAGTCAAAATCCCATAACATTCCATCGGATGTTCCGTGTTAATTTCTATGATCCTAAACTATTCTTTTAGCATTTATAAGCCTTTATGACAAAATTGAGTAATCTAATTAGGCTCATTAGATTTCTCTTGTTTAGACACTCAATTTGAATACAAGCATGTCATATTCAAAGCATTTGACTTTTCAAATAATGTTAAAAGCCTCTAATCATATTTTAAGCAATTGATCTGAGCACATTTGGGTTTTAATTAAATCTCTTATAGTATCAACGAATTCATATTAATGAGATATTTAGTTTGGCTCTAAAGTTGTTAAAGTCAGAGCCAGGATGACCTTAAATTTAACTCAAAAAATTTTTGTATCTAATATGCATCAAGATTCATGTCCAGTGTAGATTTTCTTATGATATATCAATTATATTGTGCTCTACATAGAATAGGAGATCGAGGAGAATGAACAAACTCTAATGTGAAGTTACCTCACAAAGAGCACAACAATTTGGATTTAAAACAACAAATATCGACTATCGACCTTATGATGTATATAAGGTGTAAATAGATGTCGCCTAAACAAGCAAGAATGTTAATTTGGAGCCCCTTAGTCAACAAAATTTGTTATATCACAAAGAATATACCAAAATAAAGAATGATTCTCTAAAAATGAGATAGAATTGAAGATAAAGAAATGAAAGGCTCCACAGTAATAGTGTTTATAGAAATCAATTGAGGGGATGGATCTTATTAATCTAAATAAAATATTTTATTGCTTTGATATCGCTAAGTACTTGCTGACTGTTTGATCTCATAAAAGAATTAACTCATGCCCTAAAAAGTGAAAATGTACATAACTTTTATGAATATTTCATGCAGTATGTTTTACTAATAACCTTCATCCCTAGGTACAAATTCATATGCAACCTGAAAACTAATGTGTTACATTGCATTACATAAAAAACTCTAGTGATAGATGATCTGGATTGAGAAGATCGAATTATATTTATACATAAATGATTGCCAAATAATGAAAACAAAAAGTATAATATAATTTTATGAACAAAATGGACATAAAAAATATAGAAATAAAGCCCGAACCAAAATAATAATATGCTTATAAAAAAAAAGATATCATAGTTTGAAGACTATAAACTTAGAGTTTAGCAATAAAATTAAAATACCACCAAAAAAGCAATGGTCCTTTAAAAAGTTAATGATATTGAAACAATGATAGTCTTTCTCCATCTCCAAAAAAAAAAAATCCAAATATTGAAAGATGCGATGAATAATTTTTTTTTAAAATTTTATAGTTTACTACTAAAAATAGTGGTTGTATGAATACTACTTGATATTGGGTTGATTAAATTGCATATGTTGATTCAATGAAGATGGTAGTGTTGATTACATTTATAAGGATGGTTAAATCATATAGCTCGTTTGACAGCACGCCACCTTTTTAATTATAACAAAGCATAATTCTGTTTTTTTTATATTATTTAATTGCATGGATTGACATGATTAATCTACTTGAATATGTAAATAGTTTTCTTGAGCTAAAAACTGTCAATCTTTTTTGTTTGCATACAATGAAATGTTTCATGCAGTTGATTTATTCAAAATTATCCATTTATTAGGCAATAACTTGTACATCTCGGCGTCCTAATTTTAGCTTGGTGTGGTTACTATATCAAGAAGAACTTTAGACAGCACATAGGGATGCAATCCCATAGTGGGATAAACTAAATTCTATATTTAGCATCTATGAAGGACCTAATATAACACCGCACCTTCGGATGACATAAATATGTCTCAAAGTTGAAATGGAATCAAACAATAACCACTTGAAACATTAGAACTTAAATTAAATTCTGATCATGCCTAAGAAAATGTGCTAGAATTGGGCTAATATAATCTTAGATAATATTCAATAAATAAAAAATAAATAAAAAGTTCTTATGCATTTACTATGAGTTTTTGAGTTATTCTAATACTTAAATTTAAGATATAATTCTTCTTTAATATTCTTTATGAAAATTATAGAGATATTTTGTGTGATACCCAAAAAAGATCTTAAAATTAGATCATTCTATGAATGACCTTTTGAGAAGAATTATTTTATTTACATGATAGAAGTGTTGATAGAGTACTTAAATATCTTATGACTTAAGTACTCTTTCCTATATTCATGAATGTTTATCAACATAATATTTTCTTTCTATTTTGATTTGCTTAGGATTATTCTAAAAGCATAAAATGATGGTGAAATAACAAATAATTAATGTGTGACTAAAGATTTTAAAACTATCACTAACACCCATATCCAAAGCTTTTGGTGTATTTTAAATTCGTTTTCTTTTTTTTGGCTTTTAAATTAATTTTGATTATTTTTAAAATAAAATATTAATCATTAATAGATATATTAACTACAAAAGATGTGCATACATCCAATCAAATACATACATCACAAAAACATATAAATTTAGAAGAGAATCTAGTAATATAAGGAACCTTCACATAAACTTTCTTATTGCCCCTCCCATTATACGTGCCAATATTGATTGATTAATAATTAGATTGCTCTGAAAAAAAAATATTATCTATTATAATAAAATAGTAAGGGTGACAAATTGATTTTTTATCATTTTGTGAAGGTTGATAAAAAAGTGAATGTAAAGTTATTCGATCATGAATAAACGAGCTTTCTTGAGTACTAGTAATCTCTAAAGAAAGAGCAACATTAGATATTTCTTATAGATACAAAGCTTAACAAAAATCATATATCTATTCAAAATCACAATACTACTCATAAAGTGACGTATTGGTAAAAAAGGGAATATTAAAGAAATTTAGGAGTTTATTTGTAAAACATTGTAATACCATATTTAAGCCAATGTTATGAAGGTATAAAGTATTTATGGGAAATTCTTTTTCCTTGGTATCAGAGTGCTAACCCTAATAGCTGTCTCAGTCGTCTTTAGTGATGTTCGATCATTAGGATCAGTGTGTAGAGACCCAGAACTCTGATTTTGTCTTTCCTTCCATTTCATTCTCGTGTTACAGTCAAGCTAATTGGAAAGTAAACTACTGGTTCGCGAGATCACATGGCGTTACAAACGCGATTAGAGCTAACTGGGATGACAACCCTCGTGATACAGTCACACTAACTAGAAAGGCCTAAGATCGTGATTCCTATTCAGAACCAGTGAGAAAGAAGATCATGACATAGGATTGCAGTGACAATCGCTGCATGGGATCACGAATTCTAGAGATCACGACGTGATCACAACGTACAAATCATGAATTCTAGAGATAATAATGTGATCACAACATATAGATCGCGATTTCTAGAGATCATGACGTGATCATATCGTACAGGGGTCAAATTTGTGTGTGATTTAGACTTGTATTCTTGTGTTCGAGAATGTCTGGAGACGAAAATAATGTGGGAGGTAAGAGATTGGAGCTTATGAGAAAGCTAGATCCTAAATTTCTGAAGGTATTGATCGGGCTAATATAGGGAGCTAGCGTCTCGAAAATAGCCACTACCTCAGTACGTTCTTCAACATATGTGAAGCTAGATCTCTCTTCTGTGGATCTAATGCTTGATGGATTGTTCACATATTTGAGTTGATTGCATTGAGTCCAAGCTACTTTAATATGGAAGAGACTAGAGGAATATCTGACCGAGGGTGGACCAAAGAGTGACAGTGCTGAGTAGGATAATGATACAACCACACACGCCTTAATCTACACATGACTACTCAATCCGATGGTTCCATCTTGCTTTCTCAGTAGATAGCATTCAAAAAGTGAGAGATATCTAGCAAAGCTGAAGATAATTTATGTTGGAGAAGCACATGATGGTGTTTCAGATTCAGTGTGAGATAAAAACAGTAAAACAAGATGATAGATCGATTGAAGAATACACCATAGATATTGAGCGGATGTAGGCTAATCTTGATCACATCTCACTAATGTTGAGTTGTGATGATCTGGAATGCAAGAAAGAGATCTTTAAACAGATAAGGACTATGTAGCTCTTGGCCTATTTGAACCAGACCTTTGATCAAATGATTTCAGTTGTCCTAGCTCAAGTGACTATCCCTATATTGGAAGAGGCCATTGCTTCAACGACGACAATCTTGTATACATAATGAAAGTAAGAAATCTTATTAGAGTAAGATGGAATCCAAAGATCTAGAGGATGAACTAACTTAATTAATTGTGATATTGTCAACCCAGAGGTACTAGTGATTAACAAAAGAGGCCTTAAGCAGGAAACACTAAAAGAAGCATCCAAAGTAGAAATTGGATGGGCACTACATTTGAAATGGCAGGAAGTAAATGTGAATTTGAATGGTGCAAGAAACAAGAGTTGTTATGTTGTCATTCTTTAGGAATTATACTAAAACTCTCATGAACTCAACTATGGATTTTATCATAACAATCCAAGATAATGATGATGCTAACACTGAAGGGTTGTGTGTTATATATATATATATATATATATATATATATTCTATGTATGTATATATATTCTATGTATGTATGCATGCATGTATATGTATGTATATGTATATATGATGTGTATGTATTTATATATGTTAGTGGTGGAACTAAGATTTAAAGAAATAGGTAATGGCACAAAAAATATACTAAAATGAAGTGAAATTAGAAATTTATTTTTTGATCTAACAAAACTACACAAAATAATAAATGAATTAAGTTTGTAAACAAGAATAACCTATAATGCAAAAAAATACTTAAATTAATATAGTAATTATAATAATATATTTTAAATTATGTTCAATGCTTCTTCATCGTATTAAAATCATCAAAAATTGATTCTACCTCTAGCCTCATAATAATATCATTTTTTATAAATGTTATTAATAAATTAGCAAGAAAATTAACTTCCATTTTATTCTACAATCTAGTGTTAGCTATCTACACCATTGAAAATAAATGATTGGTTGTTATAATCAAAATAACTAGATTTAAGAACTGAATCAATCAATCAAAAGAAGAATAAATGATAGGTCTCATCATATTCGCTAACACCTTATATGTACCAAATATTGTGGAGAGATTCTAAAAACATCAATTTCAAAATGCTCCAATTAAATTCCCAGTTATAATTTTTTTTTAATATGCAAAATCTTCTTGATAAAACTTATTTTTATTGTGACAAGTAACCTTACTTTTGAATGAACTAATTTCATCTCTAGGCTCAAAGACTATACTAAGAGTTAACAACTTTACAACACATCTTTAGACTTGTTTTTCATTTTTTGCAACTATGTCTCTATAGTGGTTACAAAAATATCAACTCTAAGAGATGATGCATTATAACAGTGTCATTTCCATGAAATTATAATGAAATTATAGATACTTCTTATGCCTTGTCACTTGGTTTTTATTCTACCCGGCTGTTATTTCTTGAAAAAGAAAATTAAAGTGTCATGTATTATCTCTTATATTAATGAATTATGAAATACAATGTAATCAATCATTCATCCCATATTCTTCTAATTTTGATTGCAGCATGACGAAAACCCTTGAGAGGTACCAAAAATGCAGCTATAATGCAACTGAGTCCACGGTTCCATCAAAGGATACACAGGTGCCTACCACTTGTATTTTTATTATTTGCTTACTTCCAAACTATAATTTCTTTCACCTCGTCTCAAAATGCTACCAAGCCGACTAAGACAGCAGTTAAAATTGTTTATTTCAAGCAAATTCATATTAACCCAATCAGGCATTTCAAAATTTTTAAATGGCTTTAAATTGACACCAAAGAGTACTTTTATTGAAGATTTACATGTACATCGGTCAAATCATATGTATTTTCATATATAACACCTAATTTTGCTTTTTTACATGCACAAACTCTTAACTGTCCACGAAGAAATGTATTTCACTCTCTAAAAATTAAAAGAAAATTTATATACCTAGCACACAATTATTATGTTTCACATATCTCGCACATAGACTTTCTTATTTACACACATAGCATTATGGTGCATTAAATTTATGCATGAAAATATTTATTTAACATTTTATAAAAATTGATAATAATGATATTTTTGACGTACCATTAAAAATTTGAATGCCATATATGTAAATATAAAAGTATAAGTTCGAGATATGTAAATGTATGAGAATTTGTGCTACACATGTAAATGCCTCCAAATTAAAAATGCGCCATTTTTTATGTTATATAAATGTCAAAATAAGAAATTCTGCGGTTAGTTGTATAAATCATATGAATTGAATGGTCTATATGTAAAGTTTAAACTCTAGGCCTTAAAGTGTACCTACTTCACAGCTCAGCGCATTTTTGACTCGTCTTCCCATTCTCTCTCCCGCCTTGGTTTACGAACATTCGCCATTGGGATCGTGCATCTCGATCGCCCTCTTGCTTGCTTTCGCCGGCTCTCAACTGATGAGTTGCCGTCAGTTTAGCCCTTATTAGCCTTCCTCATATCGTCACTGATCCCTAGTTTGGGTCCTTGTTCCTCCCACGAACCCTTGCGGTCACAGCCCTTGTTGGTCTTCTTCGGAGTCTCCTATCCCTTTCCTACATTCTAGTTGGTGCCGGCGTCCTTCCTGGCCCGTCGATCTCCGCCATGCTGGGTTCAGGGTTGCTCTCTTTCTCCTCAATGGCAAATGTACAGGTCGTTGGGTCTGTGATTAAGCCATGTAAGGCTTTTTCGGAGGATGACTTTTTGATTCTTAGGTTTGTGATATTCTCTTCTAGTTAAGTCATAAATTGGTGCAATTGATGTGGGTTTGCTGCTTGCATCCTCTTCTCTAGCAGCAGCACCTAAATGCTCCGTATTTTTTTAGGATATTTATCCTTTCCTGTTAATATATCATGAGGGATTTCCTGCATTGATCATTTTCTGTTACTGAACTATCAGATTTAATTGCTTCATGTCATCTTTTGCAAGTTGTTTAATTTATGGGTGGTAGGCCCTCTTTATTTTCCATCAGATAATTCTTATCAACTCACGGTTCAAGCGCTCCATTTTTTATTTCATCGTTAAACGCGAAAAACATCCTTCTTAAGTTGGATATAATTGAAACCTACATAGCTATGTTTTTGCATGAGATGAAATAGGTGATTTCATGATTATGACTTGTTTAATGTTATTTATTTATTTATTATTTTTCTATTTTTTTTTTATTTGCATCAGTTTGGATTTCATTTACATTAAAACTCATTTTCAAATCCAATATATATATATATATATATATTCTGGCTTCTGTGTTTTGTAAACCATTTTTAGATTAATGCCTATACAGCTTTATGCTGTAGGCCATCAATTGCTAGGTTGCTTGTTGAGGTTGATATTATTTAACAAATTATAGATTCTAGTTGGATTGCTTCTTAAAGGTGTGGTTATAAGCGAAGGATTGTGATGGAAAGGACTCTTAGATTATCACTGCTAGTTGTTTAGGTATGATGGCCATCAATTGCTAGGTTGCTTATTGATGTTGATATTATTCAACATTATAGATTCTATTTGGACTGGTTCTTAAAGATGTGGTTATAAGCCAAGGATTGTGATGGAAAAGACTCTTGGATTATTGCTGCTAGTTGTTTAGTTATGATTTGTCTATTTGTTAAAGAATTAAAGGTCTATGTTGGCATTCTAACTATAACAATATCTAATCCTACACACTAACTGGTTCCAACAAATACGGTAGCATCAATCTTCTATTTCTTTTTATCGCATGGTAATTCTTTAGTTGTTGAGTACTAGTTTGTTGATCAACAAGGTGAACAAAAATATTCTTCTTGTTCAGGAGATTTTTAATCCATTGGCTGGTTAAATTAGAATGGAGCATGTCAGTCCAATTACAATAGACTTAGCTTATTACAAAGAGCGGTGGAGTCAACTTTTATCACTCAATTCCAAAATATCTTGCTCACTTTAAGGAAAATGTTTCTTTTCTCCCATTGAATAATATTCTCTTACATATTGAGATCATCACACCATGGCTCAACCATATTTTCATTTTATATTTAATAGTATCATATCAGAAGATGATTTTACGATACATAATTTAGGCTATTTCGAACCCATTCAAATTATAGTAGAGCAAACAAAAAGAAAATTTATAGGATGTCTCCTCACTTCATATGAGGTTTAGGTAGATATTTTAAGATTTGTCGCTTATCTAAATGGAAACCTATCAAAGATAGTGTCTTAGTTATGGCGTTCATTTATATTTTTTTTAAATCTTGCTAGGTTTGATTTATGTTTGGCTTATTTCTGTTGAGATTAAGGTTGTCAGTTTGTTGAACTACACATAGTTTTGCAGAAGTAAACCCCTCTCCTAATGTTAAGAAAATCAACCCTTTTATTATTTTTATCTTTTAAATGAATTTTTTTCTTAAAAAAAAATCTCCAACTTAACAACTATTGGCTTTAATTTTACTTCTTCATTTCAATGCAGAATAGTTATCAAGAGTATTTGAAGTTGAAAACAAAGGTGGAATATCTACAACGGTCCCAAAGGTAAAATAACTTGAAAAATGTAATTTCTATGTAATTTTAGATTAAATGATGAGTTTTTTTTGCATATATTTAATATTTTAAAATGCGACATTCATGCCTCTACAGGAATCTTCTGGGAGAGGACTTGATTGAGCTAGGCAGCAAGGAGCTAGAGCAACTTGAGCTTCAACTAGAAATGTCTCTAAAACAGATCAGGTCAACAAAGGTTGTAAATCACTCTAGAAAAAAATTTTTTGGTAGGCCAAATTGGAATTAACAAAACTGACAACATCTAGATGTGACCCAGAGGACCCACCTAGAAAATTCGTACATGGTTTTGCACTCATTAGATATATTTAATTTGAAAAATTATGAGCCATTTGTATGTTAAAAATGAATAGGAATAAGCCGAATAGCTCCCATATACATTTTTGATTTGTCATGGATTTGCCAAAATTCACACAAAAATATATCTTTGGCCTTTCTCAATTATTATTTTCGCTCTTTACATTATAATAATGGTAATTTATGTTGGACAAAAGCTTTAATCAATTCAAATGCCAATGCGCTCGAATGCACAACTTATGGGTCGAAAACAAAGTGAATAATTCTAATAAGGATTTGAGCACTCATTTTGCCTTGAAAAAATCAGATGTCAATATGACATTTGTATATTTTAGTCTCATTTGATGGTGAAACTTGTAGCTATGCTTGTCTTCAATAAAAAATCGATGCTATAAAGTGATCCTTATTCTTTTTTTTTGCTGTCATTATCTCTATGTTGCTATCAAATTTTTTGTTTAACTTAATTTTTGCACTACTCTGGACATTAGTATAACTATGATAAATATAGCAATTTAGAATTTCAGCTTGACTCAAGACAAATTTCTGATTTTCATTGTTATGAAAAACCAAGCTTATTATGAAGATCTGAGAGCCCCAGGATACTCAAGGATGGTCCTCAAAGCACTTCTCAAAGGATTAGTTCTCCACACGAATATAAATATATAACTCATTGACCTATGCATAAAGCATTTGACGTCTAAGAATCATTTTGCTCTAGCCAAGCCAACTAAAGTCTTGAAATTTCTGAAAAGAGACCTCTAGGTTTCTTATTGTGAGCAAAATTGGAAGAGTCGAAGTTCTATCACAAGTAGTGATCTAGGATTGAGCCGGCTATAAAGGATAAACTTATTAAGTTGAAAAATAATTACTATAAAACTCAAATCTTTCATAAAAAACTTTTATTCTTTTGATTTTGACGTTCTAAATGCTATGTTATTACTTTTTCATGTTGGATTAAAATACACCAGTCCTTTTAAAAATGCATTGCTAAATACTTGAAATTCTTCAATATCACTTGGAATTATCAATATAAATTTTCAATTTCTGAACTTCGCTCAAATGACACAATTTTTTGTACCAATCTTGTCAAAAAAAAATTATAATTTGTGAGAAGCCTTTAAAAAATTTTCCCTGATAAAATACTAGATCACGAAGACTACACACTTTTGATACACTTTTTGGTTTTCATCATTCAATAATAGCTTGTACCTTTTTGCGGGTTTATAATTATCCCATTTTCACTCACTATACAGCCCTAAAATATTAGACTTCATAATTAGACTTATATTTAAAAAATGCTACGTATAACTTTGGTTTAATTTCTCTTGTAATAGTCTTAATATGCTATTAATGAAAACAATCATAAATTAATCTAAGTATGGATCAAATGTTTGATAAATTGAATTCATAAATATTACAAACGCATTGGTCATATTAAAAAATATTACTAAAAAATTTATAATAAGCATAGTATATACTAAATGCTATCTTTGCCGCATCCTCTTTTGTCACCCTCGACTGATGATTCCATAATGTTAAATCTATTTTGAAGTGCACAAATGCACCATTCAATCTATTAAATAAAATTATAAATTCTATGGGTATTTATTTTAAATGCCCACATTATTCAAGTCTATAATCACTGCATATCTACATCATATCTAACTTCTTCAAAATAATGTTATTGCACTCCATAGAGGTATATCAAGTTTGATAAAACCCTTATAAACCTTTTATAAGTGGCCTTTCAATTCTAAAAATTCTGTTGAAGACGCCTTATAAGAACTTCTAGTGATAAAAGTTATATCAAATGGCACTTCAATACAAAATCTTACATCTCATCCGGTTGTAAATTCATTAATCCTTCAAGAAACGCATTAAAAGTTTGTTTACCATAGAAACCTTATATAAGGTTAGTAAAGATTTATCCTTATTCATCACATGTGCATGATATGCAGTATTTCATTTCTTTCATAATTTATTGATTTGTAGTACTAATTTTATTGATGATAACACTTCTTTAATACTGTAAATATAAATCTCTTCACTATGCAAATACAAGTTTACTCATTTTGAACAACTATCTATATAGGCATATTATTTAATAGTCAATCAATTCCTAAAATAACATCAAATTATTTTAAAAGTAATATTATGAGTTAAGACCCTCATCTCTTAGTAGAAATTTAAATTTACTGCACATACTTGCATATCTGGCTATTAAATAATTTTTAATACTGATATAACAGATAGACTTATTTACATTATAATGAAAGGTAAATCTAAGCAAAAAAAAAAAACAGCTATAAATGAATAATTGGCACCAAAAATCAAAGAAAATTTATGCATGATTGATTTGAAAGGTTCATAAAACATCAACAAAATCAAGTTAAAAAATGAAAAAAAATTGTCATCATGCTCACTAAAACAAAATTTTAGTAAAATAAAGATTTTTGAAATTTTGTGTTGTTGATAGTATTCCTCATTTAAAGTAATCATTTGTCAAATGAAGTGTGCCATCATGACATTCGCTTAACATATTCATGAAAGCATAATAATCCCCAATGGCATGCCCTAGGCAATGGTGAAATGACAAAACTAAGGGCATTCGATTTAACTAGCCTTTTATGGCCTTCTGATAATTAAGGAGCTCAATCAAATCTCTTTTCATAAAACCATTGAAGAGTTTACAATCCCCATCATGTTTGAAAGAGTACTCTACTATGTTATTTGAAGGTGGGTGTGATTGTAAGAATCTCTGCATTTATGAGGTGTCATCACATGACCAGGTTAGTCCTCAAATTCAATATACTGGTGATTTACCTTGAACTAGTTCATTTCAGATCCACCTCAAGCCCTAGCCTAATTCCATGACCAAAGTTCAAATTTGCTCGATCGAATTAAAAAGTTTCCACCCATCAACCGAGTAAATTATATATGTTCATTTAAAAATATATTCATAAGTGTATATAAATAGCTACATCTATTGCAAATCATCGCTGCCATAAATACATTTATAGCGAAGTCTTTCTACATATCTTATCACATAATTGGCAATATCGGCATTAGATTCTTCCCTTACAAACTCGTGAAACAGACCATAACACGGCCATTCCCATCAATTTAATCCCTGGCATGTTCTTCGGGATATCAGATAAACCCGCAGGAGGAAACATAAGGAAGGGGAAGATAACAAAAAAGGAGAGTGGGGCAGAAGGAAATCCCTTAAAGCTAGGAGAAATAGCAGCGCAACAAGTAAATCAATCAATGTTAGAAGAGGAAGAAGAGCAAGAGTTTCCTTCTCTTTCCCACCTGGACTCTTTTCTATATATAGTCTTCTTTTCATGCCTACATTGGAGGCATCTCAAGAAGAGTTACTGGCTTTATGAAGACACGATAAATGGAGGGGTGCATGCGGAGAAAGACAGCAAAGACAGTCCATGCAGGTTGTGTTCAATTATTTTTTAATATTTTTAATCTAACTTTTTAGTTTACGTAAGCGCACGCTGTTGCCTAGCACTCAAAATAGATCAAATCTGGTCTCAGTTGCAGAAGAAATTTCAAAATGAATAAAAAAGAGAGATCAATAAATATCAGTCAGTTTTGTAGTCTCAGTGGGTGTTTTAGTGTTTATTTATCATAATTGCTTGTGCGGTCCCAAAATTTTTCTTAATATTAGTTATATTGCTATTTTCTGCACTTTGAAAGATGTAATTTGCATACTTCTGCTGTGACAAGACCGAATGGACCTGTGCAAAACATGAGATAGCAATACTATATTTATTGACTTTTATTTTCTTTTTGATAAAATCTATTTTTAGCATTGAATTATTATAACAGATAATAGCTAAATATGGCATAGACTTTTAGATTGATGCAATCTTGGCGAAAAATTGATTGCTTCTTTTGTTCACAGCAGAACATAGAATTACTTTCTTTTTTCTAATAGTAATAATAATATTTTTCTTAACTTGATAATTTCCATTTGAATATTTCAGACTCAATTGATGCTCGATCAGCTCTGTGATCTCAAAAGAAAGGTCAGTTTTTTAGATGTATTTTCAGTATAATCTTTGTGTCCTACTGTATATGAACCTCAGATTCAATTTTTAACCGAGACTTCCATTACTTAGTCTCAAAATCATTAATAATCTACTGCACGCAGATCTCAGTGCATTTACTTCGATCATGTTATTTTTAGTAGATTTTCTTGCTATATTAATCTTGAATTATGGAGGTCAACTTCAGAGTCTAAAGGCTTTTGTTTGAGTCAATCTAAAGCTGAATATGTGGAATGTAATTTTAGTTGTAGTAGCTCAAGTGGATGGGTTGTAACAATGAGTGATCAAGTCATTAAAAGGAGTTAACAATGAGATATCTTGGGGATGTTATTAGTAGAATTCAAGTTGGATGGCTGAAGTGGAGGAATATATTGGGCCTATTGTGTGATAGAAAAGTGCCGCTTAGACACAAAAGGAAAATTTTATAAGATGGTTGCGAGACTTGTGATGCTTTATGGTACAAAATGTTGGCATTTAAAAGAGAAGTATAAACTTAAGTGTTATTGAGATGAGAATGCTCAGGTGGATAAGTGGATTTACACTTAGAGACAAAATACAAAACGAATATATCTGTGAAAGGGTTGGAGTAGCTCTAATTGCAGATAAGATTAGAGAGCCGCCTTAGATGATTTGGTCACATTAAATGTCGACCATCTGATGTCCCAGTCAGGAGAGTAGATGTTTTAGATTTGCCTTATGTTAAGAAAGGTAAAGGTAAACCTAAAAAGTCTTGGGCATGTTGTATACAAATTATCTTAATTTATTAGAGTTAAATGAAAATATGAAACACAATAGGACACAAAGGAAAAAAAGGACTCCTATAGCTGCCATATTAGTGGGATAAAGACTTGTTTTTGTTGTTGGACTTCTTGCTATATTAAGCGTTCAACTCTTTAGAAAAAGCCTCAATTAATAATGTATATTTTGACCGATGCAGGAGCAAATGTTGCAAGAAGCTAACAGAGCTTTAAGAAGGAAGGTAATGTAATTGCTTCATTTTTGTTTACTTGATGTATTTTCTTAATGTATTTTTCGTCCAATAGTTATAAATAGATCTCATACTATTGCTATTGCACAAATTCTAATTTGTACAAAATAGTTAAGTCAATAACCTTTGCCTAAGTTTGCGTTGTGGATGAACTCTGAAATTTCTTCTGAGGGAGGTTTAGGAATTTAAATGAATACTTTTGAAGCAAATTACAGTAATATATTAGAGATGTGCGGTTGAAACTGTAAATACTAATGAAATACTACATTTACAGAGAACATTTAATATTGTAAGTTATGTTCAGATTATATAGTGTCAGATTGTTTTTTGAGTCCAATAAATAGAGAGAAAGTGAACTATTTTGATTCCAGCTCTTGTAAAATATCTATGGGAAGGTCTCATATTTAAAAGCAATGATGAATACATAGACTAAAAAGTAATATACAAAGAAATATATCAAAAAATTAGGAGAGAAGATTTATGTGAATCGGCGAAGTATGTCTATGTTCATGGATACGTAAAGTGGTGTTTATTTCAGTAGATTGAAGATAAATATAAGATAAGAATAGTTATTCACGCAAAAAATTTTCTTACTCTCTCTCTTATTTTCACTTGTAATATGTCTTTTGAGATATTCTTGATCTTTGAGATATTTCACATAAAATTTCAATCTCCATCACAGCTCATATGTCATCCATATCTTTCATTTCAAAGTTCTTTGAGAAAAAAAAAATTTGGTCCCATATAATAAACCAAAATCATTAGTTGCAAGCTCTACCATCAAAATACATAATAATAAATATAAATTTATTCGCATACATGGTTTTTTTTAACGGCAAAAAAAAAATGATAATATTATTTCAATATTTCAATTTTTTATATTTTAAATCATGCTATATTCCAATATTATGATGCAAGGTTAATATAGTCGGCAAATAAATTGTTGAGCTTTAATTTATATAACAATCACAAACAACACCAGAACCAATAAGATGATTATGCTTAAATTAACCGAAATATTCATTTCCAAACTTAAAAATATCATGTGCATATAAAGCAACTAAATTTCTAGAAACAGAAGAAACATAAATAATTTGAAAAAAATCTAAGTGATATCATGTATCCAAAGTCAAACGATATATTCTAATGGCTTAAATTGGAGCTTTGATTTGATTTTCACAAACTTTTCATTTAGGCTTTATGGTTTGGGTCATTAGAGTTTTTTGCATCATATTTGAAATATGAGTGATATAACTAGAATCAATCCATCAATTATTATAAAAATTTTCAGCTAAATTATATTTGCAACATACAAAAGCACTAGGCTTTACTTTTTCTTCGAACGAAGCTTTATGTTTTTGGCAATTTTTTTGATAGTATATGTTTGTGATAGATAGAAATAACATCTATTATCTTATCTTTTTTTTTTTTTTAAGATTTGGATTGATGATACATTAGCCTTTAAGTGTTATTTAATGTGTTTCGCTTACTTTTTTTTTTCTTGTTTCATTTTTGCTTCAGGGTGACCCATATGATTTATTGAGTGAATTTCTTATTTTCTAAGTCTTATTTTCCTCTAAACAAGCCTATTTTTTAATGCAGTCGCATTAAATCTATTCTTTATCATATTGCAGTTTATTTGGAATATATATCATATTCAGGAGACAAGGACTTGATGATAATATGTACAATGATATTTTTGCTCACATTTATTCCCATGATATTTATTCTTGCTACAATATGCATCGTTTCAATATGCTTAGGCATAACATGTGAACCCTCAAACTTAGTGGTCGATGTACTAATTAGTGTCCCAATAAGTGACTTGTTGACAGACTCCGATTGTGACAAACCTTTCTCAAATTCATAAATTTCTTAGCATTGTCAATTTTTAGAATTGTTAGTTTAATGATGTTAGTTACAACGATTCTCATAAACATTAAGCTAAATTTGTCCTAATCATTATAGAAAGAGTAATGTTCAGAGAAGCTAGTATTGGTAATACAACAGGCTTATCAACAAGTAATTCAAAACCAATATCCAAATATAAGCACATTGAATTTGTTCTCTCCATTCAATAAAATTAAGCACATTGAACTTCATAATAGATGAAACTTGCAGATGATGAGCAATAATAGTTAGATGCTGTAAAATAAATATAGAACACTCGTACCTGAATATGTTGAATTATAAATTTAAACACACAATATAGATTAAGATGGCATATATATATATATATATATATATATATATATATATATATATATATGTTGGCACTATAAATCTTCAGGGTTAAATCATTATTCCAAAATAATAGATTTATATAATAATCATACTATTTCCAAATAGACTTTGTAGCAAATCCATAAATTATTATTATGTACTAAATTTGATTTCGCCTTTGACCAGCATAATTGTTCTTATTAAAAAAGACACAAATAAATGTTAAAAAATTATAGAAATGATAATGAAAATATGAAGCCATAACATTTTTTGGAATATCATTAGTTTTTCAAATCAGTTGCTGATACCACATGTAAGAAATTCTCACATTCATAATTTTTTTTTTTTGAATATGTAAGTCAAAATAATAGCATCAACACGTAAACCTAAGAAATTGAAAAAGATACTTTTTATGAAATTTTAATCATAAAATAAACATATATTGATTTAGATGATATTTTTTGAGAGTTTGTGAAAACTATAATTTTCTCTTTCTTTTCTTTATTTTTTCACGATGTTTTTCTTAATGGAGAGAATATAGCTAGTTAAGTCGTTTGATATTTGATTGAACAGTCTGTAAATGTTTTATAAAATAACTTTCTTTTTACTAGTAAACTTTGACTCATCATTAATTATTAAATTATGACTTGTAAATCGGTGATTAATAAATAAACTTTAAATATTATTAATTTAATAATAATATAACATTATGTATGTTATTTAAAAATAAGTAACATAAATAACATTTCTGAAGTTATTTGCTAAGAGTTCTAGCAGGATTCTTAGGAATTTGTAAAAGGCATACGTGCCAAAAACACATGCTTTAACCTATCCATCAAAACTGATACAACATCATCTCAACATCCCACATCCCAACAATACATTCTAACATTCTGAATTACATAATTCAATCCAAACCCTAAAATTTACAAAAATGGTATTCTGGACTGAAGCCAACAAGTTCAGTTTTCAACAAAAACTACCTAAAAACAACTGATACTAAATTTTCTAAATAAGAGAAAATTGGGCTCCCATCAGCAGGACCACTAAGTCAAAATCATGCCAGCACAACTTTTATGGCTTAGTTCTTTGAAATCCAGATCTTCTCAGTCCATCTAATTGTGGGCAGTTGCAAGAAGATGAGCCAGAAATCCCCCTGGAGCTGTCCTGGACCGGTGGCGGTGGCAATGGGCCATGTGAGCGTCAGCAGCCTCAGTCCGAAGATTTCTTCCAGCCCTTGCCTTCTTTGCAAATTGGGTAATTCATCTTCTTAAATCCACTGAATTTTCTCTTCAATCTTCGCGAACATGACTAAAATTTTTAGGTGAAGTTACATGCATACCACCTAATTTTTATATATCATATATCTAACACCTAAAGTTTGATATTTACATTTATAACACTTTGGTATTATAAATTTATGTATGAAAATGTGTACTTCACTTCTAAAAAGTTAATAATAACAATATTTTTGATGTGATGTTAAATATTTGAGTGGTATGCATGTAAATATATAAGAACCGTGTGGTATGTATGTAAATGCCCCAGTTTTTTATTTGATCGCCCTCAAAAATTGAGAATTTATATTGTGATGAGTGTAATATAATTTTTAATTAATATTTTATATATCATAATAAATTCAAATTAATTATTATTTTTTTACTATTTTCAGTGGTAGTCCTTTCTTCTTTGCCTTTTTCCATTATAATAATATCTAAGAATTGCTTGCTTTTCTCATATTTGTTTCAGGTTTAGTCCAATCTGTATAGATCAACAGTTGAACACAGAACTCAGGATCATCATCCGCACATAATATTAATGGCTTCATTTCGGGTTGGATGTGATGATTTATTAATGGTATGCTTGCAACTTCACTTCTTACTTATTTATAATCTATGCAGACTTCTTTTTTGCTTAGTTTGTCACACACATATATACATACATATATATAGATATATATAGATATATATATGAAATTCTAACTTGGAAAAAATAAGTGAAGGAAATTATGAATAAGGAACAATAAGCTGGTTTAGTCAATGTATTGAAAAGGTGTATTTACAATATGGGATACCTCTACAATTCCATTTTTATAGATATTTTTTAGGGAAATTTACATATGGCATAATTCTTATGTTTTTACATATCTAACAGCCAAAGTTTGCTATTTACACTTATAACAACTTGGCAACATAAACGGATGCATGAAAAGGTTTATTTCAATTTTAAAAAGAAAGTGAGGTGGTATTTCTGATGTGATGTTAAAGATTTTTGAGTGATATGCATGTAAATACAAAATTTTCAGTGTTAGATATGTTGTATAAGAATTGTGTGGCATTTATGTAAATGCCCTTGTTGTTTATTGTGACTCGATCTTAGAGATGTTTATTACTGATAATAAGCCGCAAATTTTAGATAAAATTAGAAAGAATTTTCATCAAATCCAATGTATGCAATTCTAATTTGTTTCACTTAATCATTCAAAAATAAATGTGCTAGTAGAAGATACTAACAAATGAATTTTTAAATCTTTTATATGAAAAAATAAAAATTAAATTGCCAAAACCGAATAAGCATCGTCTTTCCATTACTTTGATCTCTGAAAACTACATCAGTAATTAGGCATCTTGGGTTAACATTCCAAGGAATGTTCTTCTTATGTAAGTAATTGATAAAACAATGTATTCTAGTAAATGAATTTGGCATAATTTGTGTTGAAATTACTCCATAAAAAGTTCTATTATGTTGCCTATCTCTTATCATGGTGAAGTCATAATCCAAATTAAAGCCAATCCTGATACTAACATAGTCTGTCATCTTTGATGATGTTGTATAACTCACCAACTTTGAAATCTTGAGTCATGAACAATAAAATCATAAACGTAAAGCTTTATAGAAATCCAACTCTCAAGTCATTAATTTAGGCGATTGTGACCTACTTGAACCTCCTGAAGCCCTTATCTATCATTGTGCCCCCTACTAAGGTTGAGAAGGTTAAGAGAGAGCCTTATAGCAGAGATAGAAGCAAGGAAGCATTAACAAAAAAATTTAAAAATGGATAGAAAATTTCATCACTAGAAACATTCCCCACCTTTGAGTTGTTGAAGTATGAACTTGTTCTCATAAAGCCAAGTTGATTTTTAAATTCATCTCTCCATGTCAGCTTGATTTTGAAATGTAGTTAAGGCAGATTTTATTGAATTTACTTCTCTTATTTGTTCTTCAATCTTCTTTATCAAAAGAATGACTTTAGCCAACTCCCTTGCCTAGTTTGGTCTGGAGCTATAAGCATTTGTTTGAATTTTCAAGAAGAGCTGATATGAGATTTTTCTCCTTCTATGCAGCATACTTGGTAGTCTTTTTTTTTATTCCATTAAAATCTTTAATAAGCTGGAGGGTAATAAAAGCCATCTCAACAAATGATTTCAATATTTCGTTTCTAAAGTTTTGGTGAAGTAACATCTCCGGTAAGTCTTAGTGTATATTTGAGATAACTTTTTGTCTATTTTGCATATGAGACTACACGTATCACAGTTCTGTTTGGAGAACTATTTTTTTGCTGCTTTCTGGAAATTTTTTGTGACGAGAAGTTATTTTTTCAACTTAATCTATCAAAGTAAAGAATGGTGGCTGAAAGAAAGCCGTCGTGTGGTTTTTTTTTTTTTTTTTTTTTTTTTTTAATTATTATTCCCAACCGTAGCTTTCTAGGAAGTTGTTTTATCTACTAGAGCTTTACAACAATCTTTTTAGAAGGTTGCAACCATTCCAAAATTTACCCTTAATCTCGGCTCATGGAGAAAGGATTTTAAAAAAGGAAAATGTTACCATTTTAAATTAAGACATTGGTTGCTCAAAAGGCTGTAATAAAAAAATAACCAAAATAAACTTTTGCATTGTACTTGAATGAAGTTAATGTCAAACTGAATCTTGCACCAATATTGGTCTGATCTTCACATAAAAGTTCACTCACTGAATAAATATAACATCATTGTGTAAGTTTAACGAAAAAATACTGCACTCAACATATTTGTTAATAAGAGATGAAGTGTACCTACCTTCAACAGTGATCTTTTCACCAACAGATTTCAAGAGTCGTTAGGGCGCTAGTGGAATAATTGAAGCCATGAGAGCCAACTTATTCTAGCCGAAGAGTTGACTAGGATAACTCATAGGTGTGGTGTCATGAAAGAGGCTGAAGTTGTCATTGGGAAGGATCTTGTTGGAATCATTGAAGTTGTGTGGTCTTAAGCATCTTTGATGTAGAGGTTATATTCTCTTTACTGAGTTAGCTCTCACTAATATGGCTATTTTGTTACGAAGAGCATGTGACACTCCAAATTCTATAAGTTTGAGTTCATGTAGTGTTTGTCAGAGTAACGGGATGGTGGTAGAAAGCAATCAGATTCATGGTGTCATCTTAACAACCAATCTTAAGATGTGGAAAAAAATTATTTGCCCTAAATTATTGGGTTGTCTTCTACAATACGCTTGGGTTAGATGAATGGGACAATGATTAGAATTATAACTTACTCATGTGTAGCCTAATGAAGTCTCTTACCTAATTCTTAGGTGTCTTTTTTAAGCAAGGAACAAAGGTTGTGGAATTGAAATGCCCTGAGGCACTTTTATGAATTTAAGCAAATAGGGATTGTCTCAAGAGTTGCTTGGGGGCTTAATCAAAGAGAGGTGTGATTGAGTATGCAAAGACAAAAGCGGGGTGCCCTTTTCCTTCGAGGAAGAGATGTATAAATGCAAAAGCTTAAAATTCAAAAGAGTACATAATTTTTTTATATAAAATTAAGAAATTAATTAGCACTTGAATTTTTATATAAAGCTGGTAAATAAGCTTAAATTTAAATGAGTACTTGATTTTCTATATAAATTTTTAATAGTTAATTTTAAAAATTTAAATAATAAACAATTGAATAAATTTTAAATTAGAATCTATTTAATTTATACTAAATAAATAAAATACTACATACGTTATAAGTAAGCTTTTTGGCAATCAAATAGCATAAATAATATTAACAAATTACTTCAATGAAGTAAGAAATATATATATATATATAATACTTAACGAATTAATTTTTGAATAGCAAACAAACTTATTAATGAACATTAATAAACGAGTTAGATAATGTTTAAATTTGGTTCATTTAATTTTGAATTTTAAAAAGATGTTCAAACCTGTTTATTTACTAATTCAAACAAACATGATCAAGTATTAACAAAGTTGAGTTTGAATTATTCATTAAGTGCGGTGGTTCATTTACATTCTAGTGTTAACTGAACATCCTTATTAAAGTTTAAATGTTGGTAAGAGTATTATGAAAGTTGTTGATATAACTTGTACCTATAGCTTTTACTTTGGTTAATTGAAGTTAACATCGATGACTTGGGGCCTACTTGGGGTAGTTTATAAGTGCGGGGGCGTTTTTGAAAACGTCACGATACCATTTGGATCGTGTTTTGCCCGCTTATCCGGAAAGGCGGTTCCATTTTTACACTAAATGCAAGCCGCGGGTTGAACCTCGTGGTCGGCCCGCGAGTCGCATTTCATAATAAGCCGCTTATCCTGAAGCGCACAAGTTGCTCCAAACGCACCCTTAATTTTACATGACTATAAGATTAGCTCATTGATAGAGAAGGTACAAAAAAAGATGGCATGAATACACATGAGTGTAGGGCTACAAATGAAACGAGCATTTGACAAACTACTCATAACTCGGCTTGATAATAGCTCGTTTATGTTTGTTTGATTAACTACTTGAACAAGTTCAAACACTTTTATTAATTCTTGATTGTTAAATGAACATGCTTGAACACCTATTTATTCGATTCATTTATGTTCATAAACAATATCATTTAAAGCTCGTGAATACGATCGTTAAGAAACTTGATAAACAGTTTCATTTAAAGTCCATAAATATAATCGATATAATGCTAATGAAAAAAATCACTTGAAGCTTATTTTAATCTTTTGAATAAGCTCAATTAAAGTTCAATTTAAAATTGATTTATATTAAATTTAATTAAATTTTAATATATAGTAAATAAAATAAGATAAAGACTTCTTACAAAAAGGTAAAGGGAAGAGAACCATTGATATAAAAAAGTGATGACTTTTGTGGATAAAGGGGGAAGGTTCCATGTTCTCATCTCTTCCATTCATGGGCTCTTTCTTTTTTTTTTCTTACTAAAAAAAAAAAAAAATAGAGGATCTAATTCTATCCCATCATTTGTGGCATTGCCCTTTTATTTCCTTCATTCTTTAAAAAATGTCACATTGACTTGAGAATGTAATTTTTTCATGCCCTTTCAATGTTTTGGCTCCATTCAATAATTAGATTCTTTGCACTTTCATGAATTCAAACTATAAAATATTATACTCTTTGCCAATTTAATTTTATGTTGTGCCTTTCAACTATAAAATATACTTCTTTCTTTTTTGCTAATTGGCACTCATATTTCAAAGATTTATGGATTTTTTTTTTTGGTTGGCTTAAAATTAAAATTTATTACTAGTGTTTATTGGACTAAACTCCTAAACACTTTTCATGGGAATTCTATTATCATGTGAAATATTTCGGGTTGCCTGATAACTGAATCGGCTCACCCATCATCACTTGATGAAAGCATGATAATTGTTTTAGTATCAATCTTTGATAGATGACAAGGATAAGGATAAATTGTGCTTTTTTTCTCTCTCTCTCTCTCTCTCTTAAAGATGGATGCCAAATGGCCAAGAAAGCTTACACCAAAAGTATATGCTTGATAGATGTCAAACATCATTCTATTGTATTCATTGAACAATTATCAATGAGGAATATTAGAGGTTAAGAAATATCTAATGATTTGAATTTTATTGTTCTCCATATAAAAGGGAAGATCAAGCTACAGAGTGAAGGCACACTAAGATGATTATATATATTGAATTCACCAATTTAAATTCTAAAATATTATAAAAATTAAATAAAGATCAATGAATTTAATGGTAAAAACTAAGTATGTGAAAGCAATACATCATATAAGATTATTTAGGTGTATGATTATGTCAGTTATTAAGATATGCTTATGCAATATAACACCCATATCTAATCAAAATAGTTTTATAATATAACACATAAATTGCATTCGATGCTGCCTACTTTGTAGCACAAGGGAGCCACTTTCATCCCCCCAAAAATGCCAATTCGACTATCAGGGTCCAACAAGCAGCAGAACTCTATGCCGCGAGGAAAAAATTTGCGTACGTCAAGGGGTACGCAGAGATGCATACATAATAGAATACACGGGCGTTATATAGAGGTTACATGGAGCTTACAAACATGTTATAACTTCCTTATAACTTTCGTGTAACTCAGTTGTAACCCGCGCTTTTATTTTATCCATTGAGATCCATTGAGATTATGATGTTACATGGGAGTTACACGGGATGTTACATGGGAGTTATATGGGAGGTACAACGGGTTATAACCCCCTTGTAATCCTCGTATAAACCCCGTGTACCCTATTATGTACGTATCTCTACGTACCCCTTGATGTACGCAAATTTTTTCCGTGCCGCGGTTGTTTTTAAACCAGCAAAAGTAGTCTATGTTTCAAAGATATATAACCAAAATAGTTTTATAATATAACACATAAGCCAAGTGAATTAGATAAATTTGTGTGTGTATATATATATATATATATATGTACACACACACATATGATAATATGAATTTTAGAAAATATTTATTTGTAAAATAAATTTCAAGAACTTATTTTCTTGCAGAATAGAGGTTTGTGTAAGATAAATTTCATGAAATAAATAGATAAGACTTGAAACTTTTGAAATATAATTCACAAGAATAATTTCAGCAAAATGCACTCAAGAAGAATGATTTCAACAAATGGTAAAATCAATTTCAGTAATCTGTAACTTTAATTCAGAACTCATACTTTCAACAGAATAGGAAATATATCTTGCAATTTTTGCAAATAAATTTTATGTTCTGCAAAATAAATACAGCAATATGGATATATATATATATTTTTTTTATTTTAATTAGCAATTAGAAAAGTTTGCTTTTCAGTATATTACAACTTTTAATTTCAACAAATGCAAATTGATATCACTGTTTCCACAAAACAACTTCAGTTTTTGAAAATTGGATTTCATGACATGCATATTTCAGATAGTATAGACCTAATTTTTAATATATGCAATTTCATCCAATCTAATTGTTCAGGAAGAAGGAACTGCAGCCAATATAAATTTCAACAATTGTTCAGGAAGAACGAATATAAGTAATATTCAACAAGTAGAGTTGAATTAGTATATTGTGGCCAAGGAAAAAAAAGAATTTAATTAAATACAATAGGCAAAAGGATGAATATGAAATTTTGCACCCATGATATCCTAATAATTGTAAATTTAATTTTATGAGTTAATTATTTTAAAAATTGTGTAGTTTCTGAGACTTTGATAGTGCTTATACTCAATCAATATATTGAATCCAAAAAAAATATCTTATGAACACTAAGACAAAAGCTTGGGTATCCATCTTCATGATATGCCAATGGGAGGATTAATGAAGTTACATTTCTATATCCAACTCCAAGTGAAAAATTACTATGGATAAATGAACCTATAAGAAAACTTAATAAACCATATGACTACACTTCAATGATTTGTTATCATCAAATTAACAAGTGGAATGCAAATTGATGTACACTCAACGTAAGCTATATAATCAAGCTTATGTCCATTATTGATTACTGATAATCATGAAATGTCACAATTGAATGTGTTAGGTGATAGTCCAGAAAAAAAAAAAAAAAAAAACATTGTGGGTTAAGCAATATTGGATGAACATCAGATATTACTCCATGGGCCTTATAGAAAGGATGTTAGAAGATCGGGAAGGCTTGATTCAATCATTTTTCTTATAGGATTGGAGACAAAGGAATCAAGGAGTGTTATACCAATCATTCATAATTAATGAACATCAGAGATAATTCCTTAGTATGCATCAAGCAATGATCATTTGAGAACATTGTGGTTTTGAACAATCATTCTTCATATAAAAGGAGAGACTTAGTGACTAGAAAGGTCTGAATCAAACTTCATTGCCTAAGAAACATGATATGCCATATTTGATATGCATTGAATGATGGTTAACAAAATAAGTTTTAGAGATCGAATGATTTTAATTAGATGTTAAAGAATGTCAGATGGTTTAACTACATCGTTCTCTTTATAAAAGAGAAGATAAAATATTAGGCATCACCCTTTAGTATGCTTTAAGTGATAATCAAGATGAAATATTAGAGTTTGGGTACTGTTGGGTGCTATGATATGATTTTTCTTCTTTTAATATGGGAAACCACGAAGACAAGTATATTTTCATTGGTATTTGTGTATAACAAACTTTAAAAATAAATATATAGTTTGTGTTAGGAAATAATCAACGAGAGTATTGGACGTTGGGTGAATTATGGTAGGCTAACTCAACTATTTTCTTATAGGCTAGAGCATCAAGCAACCATGAAGGCTTATGTTGAATGCTAGAGGATGAAAAAAAAAAATTGTGGCAATATTAATCAACAATTCATGTTTAAGTGCTGGTGGTGAAGGGGATGGCAGCAATCAATGTTGATGTTGACCAACAAAAGGAACTTGATGATGCTGACAGTGTGTTTCGATGTTAATCTCTATGGTGGCGGAGGGCAGAACTTGGAAGCTTTTCATGCCTGGAAATTCTCTCCACTAAGATTCTGCAAGGCTTTTGATATAAAAAGCAAGCAAGTCTTTTCGTACAAAAATTCGTTAAAAAAAAAAGAAACTCAAAATAATTTAAAATTGCAAAAAAAACATTTTTAGAAGGCTTCATTAAGGACCAAAAAATGTTAAAATTGAGTCTATAGTAGCAAAAACTGACCTTGAAATCCCACAAATGTTTGAAAATGCTTCATTTTATATCAAATAGTTTCTTATTATTTATTTCCCAATTTCTGATTCTGTTTTTCCATTTTATTATGTTTGCCTTAAAATTGTTTTCTCTAATTCATAATAGACAAGTTGGCTGGTGATTGGCTTGAACTTATAGACTTAATTTCAAGCTCCAGCTTGAACTCGATTAATTAATCAAATTTAAACTCAAACTGAATGTGACTTGAACTCGACCCGTTTAGATCTCTATTTATCATCTCCTTCTGCTTACAGCTGAATTTTTATATTTGTGTACGTGTGATATTCGTATAAATTGCAAATGTAATTATCAATCTCAATCACTATAGAATAATTAAAAATTGGTAGGAATAAAAGAAAAAAATGGAGATAAATTGTGTGGGAGGATTCTTCTTCTTTTTCTTAGTGCATGTCCTTACTATAGAATAACTCTATTTTCTTCATTTGCATAAGAATAGAAAAAAGATAATTTATTTTAAAACATTGCAAGATAATACAAACATTTTATCATTTGGAGAAAATAGGTGAGAAGTGTTGTTTTGATCTGTATTTAATCAAAATGATTTCTTAACATTTTAATGTGATAGATTGTTTTAACAATCATTTCTGTAGAATGCATTTTCATCTTAAAATAAATTCAATAATTTCAAAATTATCCTCCAAATTAATATTTAATCTAATTTTTCCTGCCATTTAATTTTTATCTTAATTAATTGCAAATCATCATAATAAATTGGACTATGAAGACTGCTCTCTTGTCCACGTCCAATATATTCATCACGAATATTACTTTTTGCCTGTGGATCTCAACATATTATTAATAAAAAATAAAAAATAATAAAAAAAAAACTTAGACATAAGATTATTAGAACAGTTGTTAATTCTATAAGAAGAATAAAAAATAGTTTGTAAAGATGGTGATGGGAATATCATATCCTTCCCTTTTAATAAAAGTAAAGTGTAAAGTATGTCGCACCTGATTGAGCATGGGTTGATGCACTTTATGCAAGGGGAGATCAGTTTTCGAGCGTTTGTGTCTAGGACCATGGCCGACGCAAAAGTAGACCCAAGAGCCCTAAAATTGGGCTCCTGTGATCCACAACTCTATTATGTGTCATCGTCTCCATCGACTTCCTTTCGTCGTCTCCATTGCCTCCTAAGCTTCTTCGGCGAGACCAGCTCCGATTCACTGCTCCAAGCCCATCAAGGTGAGAAATCTTCTTCCACGCCTCCAATTTTTGGTTTAGCATAAGTTTTCATTCTTTTTTTTCCTTTGTAAAGGTGTTAGATCCGAAAGTACAAGTTTTTTTTCATATTTCATTGTTAGGTATGCAATGCATATGGATTTTATCGTTTTCCCTAAGTTTGGGCGTGAGATATGTAAATACATAAGAAATATTATGCTATGTATGTAAATATGAAATTTAGGAGCGAGATATGTGAATGCATAAGAAAATTGTGGCACGAATGTAAATATGAAATTTATGTGTGAGAAATGTGAATGTATAAGAAATTTTGTGATATGTATGTAAATATTAAACTTTAGGAGTGAGATATGTAAATACATAAGAAATTTGTGCTATGTATTTAGAGTAAAAAATTTTGGTGTGAAATTTGTAAATACATAATAACTTTGTGTTTGGTATGTAAATAGGAAAATTTAGGCGTGAGATATATATGTAAATACATAAGAAATTTGTGATAAGTAAGTTTAGGGTGAAATTAAGCAAATGTTGATTTTTGTTTGGTTAAGGGTAAATGAATAGTGTAGTGATTTAATACTATAATGGTGAGTTGATGGGTAAGTTTGGAGTTAACGGGTTAATTGGTTGATTATCTCGATTTATGGGCTATGGGTTTTGGGTATGATGTGTAGGTGCTCTAAAATTTCAAGTAGGATGTGTAATGTGTAAGTTCACTAATCTATAGAGCTACATTTATGATACAGACGTATATTGGAGGCGTTAGATCTTGGATGTATAACATATTATATCTAGAAAGAAAAAGATGTGTTCCATACCATGTTGATAGAGCAGTCTCTCTGAAGGGAGTAAGTCCCCCAGGTCCCGAGTTCAAATCCCCTAGTGGCGTGGTGTCACCTTAAACCAAGTAGTACTCGAATTATTTGCACACCAGGTCGCCCGCAGACCTAGCGGGGGTTGAGCCCATAGGATGGGTTGGGGATCTCACGCCCCAACCCATTCTTGGCCAGAGACTATTATACGAGCCTCCAGCTACTCATAATGTGTCTAACAATTCGAGTATCACATCCTTAATGTTAACTGTGTCAGAGGGGATGTGGAGGACAAAAAAAAAGTGGGTATACACAACATATATATATATATATATATATATATATATAGAGAAATTAAATGAAGATTTGTATACTAATTAGGAGGTAAATATGTTTTAATTAAACATTAATTTATAATGTGTGTCAGAAAATTCATTGTGGTAGAGTAATAAATTATCGTCATAAAGCAGCACAAAATCCTGAGCACACAAATAAAAGAAGAGTAGCGAGAAGATGCACCATGATTATTATGCTAAAAATTATGGAAAGAGATAAAAATCACGGGTTTGACCCAGTTGAAGTAATTTATTATGTAGTTATGAGTAACTAGCCTAACTCTTCTTCTAAGTTGGAAAAAATGGAATTACAAAGTTATTGTACAATAGTATTTTAACAATAATAGTTATAAGGGGTCGTGAAGTCCATCTTCGATTGATATGGAGGCAGTAATCTGATGTGAATGTTGTAGATGATGGATATAGCGTCACCATGTCATAGAAGTTGTAGTTGAAAGCCGTGATAGTAGTTAGACATATATGACGTAGATGGTTGTTTTGGGAGCGTCAGTTAACTATAAAGACAGTGGTATAAAATTGTAGGATTTGCGGATAACATAGGCCGTAGTTGGTTACATATGTTATAATTGTGAGTCACAATAACAAACGTGGCCATAAGGGCCAGACTTGGGCATTGTATGAGTTGTGAGTCACGTGGATCGTAGTTAGTCATGCAGGTCATAATGATGAGTTGTGATAAAGTCCATAGACCACAGAGGCTAAAGTTGGGAACTGGGATGACAATTGTAGTCCACGGATGGAAGTTGTATGAGTTGTGGATCACACAAGTCATACTTGGTCACATAGGTCGTATGAGGAGCTGTAGTAGGGTCAATTGGGCCCAAGCTCGTAGTAAGGGGCTCCAGTTGCAGTCAACTACATAGGCCTAAGCCGTAGTGGAGAGTTGTGATGAGGGAATCTTAGAAGTTTAGAGAATTTCGTTGTTTAATGAGTACGGTTGTTGTAAGCAGTTATTGTGAGGAGTTACACCATACTCAATGTGTGTTGTCACACCATCTTCAGGTTACATCATTACACTGTCTTTGGGATGCATCATTATTCTGTCTTTCAAGTGTCATTATACCATCTTTGAAGTGCATCATTATACCGTCTTCAGGGTGTGTTGTTATATCATATTCGTGGTGCATTGCTACATTACCTTCAAGGTGCATTGTAGCACTGTCTTCAGGGAGCATTGTTACATTGTGTTTGGGGTGAGTTGAACATCATATGATTTAGTGAAATCAACGAGTAGGGGGTGGCCTAAGGTGGTCGATGGAGGCTCCGGCAAACGGTGGTCAAGTGTGGAAGGTGGCTATAGAAGCATGAAATGTTGCTGGTTTTTTAGTTCAAAATAAGACCAGAATTTGACTCACCTTTTTCCCGGTCCAGCTCTGGCTCCAAGTCCTCCACCATGTTCCCCCTTCATGAAGCAAGTAGGGCTCCATTTATAAAGCCTTAGAGTGACCTTCTCTTTAAATTATTCGAACGCCCTAGAGAGAATTTCACGTTCGGACGACATTTTATAGATATTAAATGACTCAATGATGTCAGAATCGAGTGATCATGAACTTGTTAAATTTCTCTCGTCAGGACGCTCGTTTTTACTATAAACTTGTTATATTTGAAATCCATTTGACCTTTCAATTAAGCACTAAAAGCTTTCAAAAGCAGTTTAATAGCTTGATGCTAGCTTGATTTGACTCATATTTGACCAATTTTGGTGTTGTGTTCTTCTCATTGAGCCAGTCAGTTTGATTATAGTTTTATTGAAACAATTCAAAATAATTTCTAATTTAAATTTGAATATTTCTTGGTCAAAAAATATTCCAAATTTTTTGTTTATCATCTCAAGATTTGTGCCAAAAGATAAAATTTGTTAATGATGTATAAATCTAGCCACAATAAAACAAGGAAAGAGATTTTTTTTTTGTGCCACATCAAAATTTTATTTTTTTATAAAATTATTGCATATCTTTCAATAAAATTATCACCATATCTTCAAATTCATAATTTTTTTTTTTATCAAGTTGTCGTTTTTAATAATTTTGGTGTCATGCTCGTAACTCCGTTAATAGGCGAATTAATAGAAAGTTAATAAGTTGATCATTTTGTGTGAAACTTTCCTTTAGTAATAAGAATTGACCGACTTCACTAATCCCCCGCTCAACTTATATTATTATTATTTTTTCTTTACGTTTTTACCCTTTCCAAACGAACCGGTAGTTCAGTTGAGACGGAAAAAATCTCAGTGGCGAAACAAGTAAATAAAGCTAATAAGCAGTGGCAGTTGAATAACTGACCGTTCCTGCCTCGCCAACAAATCATTGGCATGTAGGAGAAATCAATAATGTGCACTCATTTAAATATAATATTTGGAGATTTACATGGATAGCAAATACTTTTTATATATTTATATATCTAATACTTATTTATTCGTATAAAATTACTTATTTGACCATACAAATATAAATTTTAACATTATATTAAAAATACTATTTGTACAAAAAAAAATATGTCATCGCTAATCATGAGAAGATCTGATGATCTAGAAGAAAACAGTATGAAGAAGAAGGATTCACCGACAGAAAACCATAAGACCCACTTGTATGAACGCGTGGAGTTGTTCGAGCCGAAACCAACAAAAGCCAAAGCTAACCGAGGCACGAGGATGATCACAAGACAACCCAATGTTCTGAACTAAAGCTATTTCGTTAGAAATGAGACAGACACATATGAGCCAATCTCTATGGAAAATCTGATTCGGGGAAAGATCTAGTCTCGCAGCATCTCCAATCATCCGGCCCTCGTCAGTTATCAAAGATCAACAACCACACTAGATTAGTTAATCGACTAATAATGAGAAAGCTCCGCCAATCGACTTGATCCTACTTAGTTGATGAAGCTCATCATGCTGATTTGAAGCTAATTAAACTTAGTCAGGCAAGCTAGAGAGGACCAGAATGACAAGCTCATACATATAAAAAACCATAAATACCCTAGTAATTATCCCATAAAACAGGGGAAAGAATGTAGCATCATCATATCACACTCGATTCTCTATAAACAAGATCATTGCATTAATAAGACATATATTACTATTCATTACTGTTTACTACTCTCTTATTACTTACGCTCTATTCATTAGTTGTGATTCACGAATAAATCAAGATTCAACATTCTAAAATGTGCTATGAGCGTGGATCATGCCACAACCAAGAAGAGAAGTAGCTCAAGGAGAAAAAATTCACAATATAAGCACCGCCAACACGAAATGTCTTCTAAAACGTAGTAGAGTCAAAAGTAGAATGATCAAATGTTGGATGCTATCCGAAACATGCTAGTCTAAGAAAAGATCTGTACCGCTGAGAGGAAGGGTCAGCGCCCAACGGCATAAAAGTTTCACCGACCCAAGAAAGAGAATGTGACTCTGTATTTTAAAATTATTGGGTTGGCACCGATCAACCGACAATGATTTGAGCGTACCAGGGCGCCTCGACAGCCCGAGAATGTGTTTTCTCAATAAATCTCAAAAGTTGAGCCCCAGAAGATCGTAGAATTGGAATCCTTCAAAGGGGAAGACCAATCCGACCGAGCCCATAACCTCATTTGAGTCGGCTGTATGTTTGTTGAGAATCACTAATGTGCTAAAATGTCGTCTCTTATTGAACACACGGAGGGAGCCGACCCTCAGGTGATTCAATGGATTACCATCGAAAGAAATCACATCATTCTCTGATTTCAAATAAATGTTTGTGGCACAGTTTGTCAGTGCCCAACATCCCTTAAAAAAGCTCACAGGACCTCATGTAGATTTGTCTAGGGCTGAGCGAGAGTCTGTGATCATTCATTACATGCTTCCAAAAAGAAATGTTGGAAAAATGGAACCTGGAGCCCACAATCGCTCATATGTTTTAGCTCAGGGACTAAAGAGAGATCTTTTGGTCTGCATTGGGCCTGCATTGATCAAAGACATTAGTTGTGTTATTAAAGTTGGGCAAAAACCTCATATAAGCTGAGGACTATGGGTGTGTTTGAGGCGGTTGTGCAGTGGCAGTGTGATGTCATAATGCATTTTTTCCTATTTGGTAAAAGTGTGTTTTACCTGCGTTTTCAAAAGATGTAGCTGAAAATTGTGTTTTCCAACCATGGTTGGCTACTGTGGTGGTTGTTAGAAAATTGTGGCTTGACTTTTTCAAAAAAAATTCTTTGTAACAGCTACAACATTTTTTTAAACAATAACTTCTTCTTCAGCAGCTTTACAGTTAGTTCTTCAAATAGCTACAACTGCCTCAAACAGACCCTATATATCCAATTTCATTTTCTCAATAGTAAAATTCTTCACCCACCGCCTAACAGCCAAAAGAGTAAAAACATCTTCTTCTTAAGCAACTTCACAATTGGTTCTTCAAATAGCTACAGCTGTCCCAAACAGACCCTATAAATCCAATTCCATTTCCTCCAGAGAAAAGTTCTCCACCAACAAAATTGTGTTTTTAAAAAGATGCAGTTGAAAGCTGCATTTTCCTACCATGGCTGACTATCTGTGGTGACTGCTAGAAAACTGTGATATAACTTTTTCAAAAATATTTTTCTTTGTAATAGTCATTGTAGCTCTTAAAAAACAACTTCTTCTTAAGCAGCTTCACAATTGATTCTTTAAATAGCTACAGTTGCCCCCAAACAGACCTAATAACTCCAATTCCATTTCCTCTAGAGAAAAGTTCTCCACCTAACACCCACAGAAGAGGCCCCCCAAGGCAAAAAGTGAAGACAAGACATGATTAGAGTCCTTCCGCAAGTCCACATTTTGAAGACATCAGACTGCCTTGTAACCAGAGAACGGCTGAAAAAACATACCACCAAGGGAATCAGGCTAAATATCTTGACTAGCGGTCAACTTGATACAATGATCGCTCGATGTCTAACAATGAAGTACCCAAGACAACTTCATTGAGAGTTCTGATGGCCAAAAGATAGTGGATGCCACCGCATTGATCGAAAATAACCAGATTAGTAGCATCCTCATCGACATTGAAAACTCTATGAACATCATATTCAATTCAATGTTAGATAAAATAGGTCTCGACAATGACTGATTGACAGCAGGCGGCTGCTGGCCCGCTTTGTGGAATCTCTGACCAGAGAAAGAAAGTAGTGGGAGCCATTGCTATACCAATCACTTGGAGAGAAAAGGAAAAGTAGTTCGCCAACATGGAGGACTTCCTAGTGGTCAACTCGACACTCACTTACAATGCTATCTTCGCCTCAACCTATCACGTGCTTGTGAATATGCGTACAAATGAGAAGATTTGAGCTCGAGCCACCCTCGATATGAGCTCGAGCATACAAGTTCAAAATAGTCACGAGTCAACTTATTTAAAATTATTATTTTAAACTACTGTAATAATGAAATGACAAATATAATGAGCATTTATGAGATAATTAATAAGAAATCGCTTAATATAAAAATCTCAAATATAATTTTTAAACTATTTTTAATAATTTAAAGAAAATTTCTGAAATTTTAATATATTTAAAGTATAATTTTATTAATTGTTTTTTTAAATGAGACGGCTCACGATCTAACGACACAATCTGAGGTTAGCTTAAACTTGGGTCGTTTGCTCCTTGAACGTAATTCACAAGCTAGTTATCAAGTGAAGCCCAAGCTGGCTCACAACCAAGTTGGGTCGCTTACACTCCTAGTTGAGAAGTTCTGGGCAACATTGAAGTAATCCCTGTTCACGCGATCTCGAGGAGTCCCACAATTATTACCTTCGGGCAATCAAAAGTATCAAGCATGGACCTCTTGAGCTTGATAATCTGTGAGAATAGGGTCTCGAGACTAGCGGGACCACCAATTGGATATCGGTGACCGAAGGCGACACTAGTAATTTTTTTTTATAATAAGTAAAGCTTTTGATGCAAGGCACAAGGAGGTGTCGATCAACGCCTTCTAAAGCCACCGAGATGTTTTTGCCTAATCTACAGTCGAGATTTCAAGAATACTGATTAATGTCTTAAGCCAATGTCTGAACCTCAATCTAGCAACTCTGGTTGAACTAATATGGGAGGAGGTCCATAAGCTGCTAAAGTCCAATTACGTACCATAAGTGCAATATCTAACGAGGGTGTCTAACACTATCATGATGCGAAAGTCAAACGACAAGTGGAGAATGTGTGTGGACTTCACAAATCTGAACATTGTTTGCTCAAAAGATAGTTACCCTCTGCTGAGAGTCAAAGAGATTGTGGATGTAGTTGTCAACCGTTTTGTGATGAGTTTCCTTGAGCCTTACCTCGCTATCACTAAATCAAGATGCACTCTTCCAACACAAAAAATACCGCATTCAACACCAGCGAAGGAGTGTAATGTTGTAATGTAAAGCCCCTTGAGTTTAAAATGCTGGCAGTACTTACTAACGAATGATAAATGTAATCATCACAAAAAAAAGAAAAAGAATGTTGAGGAGTGTGGATGATATCCTGGTAAAAAGTAGAAATGCACTAGCAACATATAAAAGATCAAAAAGAAACATTCAAAATCGAAAAAAAAATTAATATGAAGCTCAATCCCCTCAAGTGCACTTTTGGGGCATCCATAGATAAATTCTTAGGTAATCTCCTAACTTTGGAGAGAATAAAAGCAAACATAGAAAAAGATCAAGCGCTGATCAACACCCCCCGAAACACGGAAGAAGTTCAAAATTGGCTGATCGGATCGCAGGTCTGATTGAGTTAATCTCAAAGTTGGGCGACAAGTGTGTTGCCTTTTTTTAAATCTTAAGGAGGGCAAAATACTTCATCCGATCGATTTTACGACAACTTCTGAAATATCCGTAGCCAAAACCAACAGCTAGCAAATGAACTTATTTACCGATGCTTAACCGACGACTTAAGTGCTTCACAAGAAACTTACGGGTGAAACACTTTTCAGAAAGTTTAATCTTCTATATTAATAATTGACGCCTTACCGACAAAAAAAACAACAAAATGTTGCATCACATGAAACCAACGGACACGATATTTTTTTGATAGTTTAAAAGTCAGTTTTAATAACCAACACATTACCGACACAAATACGATGAAATGCTATGTCAAACAAAACCGACAGGTGCGACACTTTTTCGATAGTTAAACCGTCGGTTTTTTATAATTGATGCAATAGCGACATTGAGTCGAAGGAATGTTTGCATTAATAAATTGACCGACGCGTCACTTTTCCAACGTTGAGGTTGTCACTATTACCAACAGTTCCCTCGTCGGTTATATGAACCGACAAACACCAACGATATTAATTTTCTCTTAAAAAACTACATTAAATCGTCGGTTATGCATCGGTAATTTTACACGGTCGAAATATCAATTAATTTTGGAATTACTGACAAACATTTTACCTACGAGCCTACAACATTCGGAAGTATCGAACGACGGTTTTTCTCATTATAACCGATAGAAATTGATAGTCTAAAAAAGCAATTTTTTCGGTGTTGTATTAAAAAAACTTTAAAGGCTTCATATTGTCATTTGAGTAGTCAAATAAACTTCAAATTTGACATACTTATACTCACATCGAGCGTACCGACGAGAGGAATCCAAAGAGCCTAGGATCGCTTAATAATGAGGTCATTAAGGCTCTCAAATCATTAAAAAAATTCATATGATCGCAGGGGATCAATATATGTAGTTAGATCATGTCGTTAAGGGAGTTATTCGACAAAATGGCCAAAATATGCTTCCTTTATGGGCTATAAATAAAGACCCTCTCTTCACTGGGACTGGAGATGAGAAGAAGTCGAATTTTAGTGTTGTTTTGGACTGAAGACCTGACAATAATTTTCGGTCTCCGTAGTCGTCGACCACTATCGTCCACCGTTGTCTGTCAGACCATGCACGTCATCATCAGCTGCCCCTATTTTTTACGTCATTTTTTGAAATATGTTTGGAAAGCATAATGACATATTGAAGATTCAATGATAACTTCCATTGACTTTCTATTAACTTCTAAAGTGTTACGTATATTGCAAACAGACAAGCATTGTAACTGATGTAAAATTGTAACATTTTCTCTCCAAGTTGTGAGAAAATTATGTATATTTGTAACAACACACTTGTAGTGAATTACATTAATTGGGTTAATTAATCCCCATGATTTTTTGTCTTTCCAAGTTTTTCCATATAAAAAATCTTGCATCTTCTCCCAATTGTCTTAAATTATTAATGTGTGTTGGAACTCCATGCAATGCTAATACGTTAAAGTATCATTTTATCGCCACGAATCTTCAGACATGCAGCAAGATGAAATATAGTTACGTTCATAGATGTGTAAAATGTTCAAATTACTTCCAAAATAGAAGGTTATATGCACAAAAACTATTAAAACTAAATTCTCAACATTATCAATCTTCTTAATTATTTAAGTTTAGTATAAGTCGACAGCTTTCCATTTCCTTAAAGCAGAATTTACATGCATACCACATAAAATTTATATATTTATATATATAAATTTTAATATTTACTTATATAACACTTACATCTTCAACATCAAATAAAAAATATTACTAATTTCAAACTTTTAAAAGTAAAGCACTTTTAATGCAAATATGTGACATGTAAAGAAATAAAAAATATCAAATATATAAAAAAATAAAACCATAAAAAAAAGGTGGTATCTATGTAAATACCCTTCTCAAATAGAAGAACGCGCGCTCGGAAGTCCCTTTTATATTTCGTCATCAGCCCCATATTTCTTTGTAGCTGAATCCGTTGCCATTTCTCTTGGCTGATCTGGGATTAGGGTTTGGAGAGGATGCCGAGATCGATGGGGAAAGGTAGCGTGCAAGTGACTTTCTCGAAGAGGCGGGCGGGTTTGATGAAGAAAGCGCATGAGATCTCCGTCCTCTGCAACGCAAGCGTGGCGCTGGTCATCTTCTCCAGCAAGGGAGCTCTCTACGAGTACTCCACCGACTCCAAGTGCGCATCCCATCGATCCTGCTATGTTCCCTCTCTTTCTCAACTCATTCCGATCAGTTGATATCCCATAGTTTTATATGGCATCGATCCATCCGTGTTTTGAAATGGCCTCGATCATATTGCATTTTGGCATGCAATGATCGATTCCTGCGAATTTAGGCGGCATGCCATGATGGCATTTTCTTCAATAATGGACACGAGATGCAATCGTCTGATTCTGCTGCGCTTTTCTGCTTGTTTGTTGTTATTCGGTGTGCTTTTTTCTGAATTTTATTTTATATTTTAAAGCTCACCTTTCGGCTTCTATTCTAAGCTACCGGTTCTCTTGAAACTCTCTTGTTAACCAGAGTTAGTGTAAGAATTATATATCCACTGTTTTTACCCCTAACTCTCCTGTTATCTAGTCCTCTCCGCACGAACTCATATACAACACATATACGTACGGACAGCGTTTGGTAGAAGCAGCTAACCATTTGTGTTGCCTTTTTTTTTTTTTTTACACGTGTTCAAGTTCAACCGGAAGTCGGATCAATAATAAGCCCTGCCGAAATACGTGTGCCGACTGGCGACGCAAACGAACTTTAACTGTTTAATTATAACTCTCCCAACCATCTAGTTTTTTCATCAAGATCGAGCTTAAAAGAGATCACGACGTACGGGTGCCATGGGATTCTTACTCGGTTAAACGTTCGAAAGAATGAATTAATCTCACAAAATATAAATACTAATGCATATTTAGGAGCATTATATTGATTACTTTTGTTGAAATCAGATTTGTCCAATGAGACATGTCTAAGGAATAGTGGTAGGAATGAAAGGGGGAGGAAGAGGGAGGGAGGGAGGGAGAGGAGTGCATGGTGACTTGTCCTTTAGGGGCAAAATGGAGTATTCCCATGCTCTAGTGACCCTTTTCATATATCGAATATGAGGTTATAAGGAGAATGAGAGAGAGATTCCATACAAAAGAAGAGTCAAGAGAGAAGAGCCAAAAGCTCCTAATAGATGATCTGGTCCCCCTATTTATAAATGTAGAGGGACAGAATATAAAATTACATATTTTACATCTATTTTAGATGGGGTTGTACAGGGCATTCTCGTTGTTTTGCATATTTAGGTCTTTTGCTAGGTAGGTCTTTGGGTCTGCCGACTGAGCTGGATTTGGTAGGCTTTCATTTGAGCACCGGTGATTTTGAATAAGGAGTCAGTTCTTGAGTGGGATGGTCGGCCAGTTTTCCTGATTATTGTTCCTTAGTGATCTTCGATAATCTTTTGGGGAACTTTTAAGAGAGTTTTGTGTTGATATCGTTAGTAGATTAGAAGTGTTAGACTTTTGTCTTGAGTTTGCATTTGGTCGATTGGCAATTCTTCCGTCGGCTGAGCTTACTTTTGGTAGGCTGGCAATCCTTCGGTCGGCTGGTAACCCTTCGGTCAGCTGGGTTGGCTCTCAATCTGTCAAATTCATGTGGTCTTATGATTTTTTGTTAGAGGGATCATCATCATATCACCTTTGATCTTGGACAGTTAGATTATCTCAAGATTCGTGCTGACACATTTTTTTGTGAATATATTTAGTTCTCTATCTCTTATTACTTGATGGTGACAGCTGCGATAAGAACAAGAGAATTTCTAAAACAAAAAATAAATCTTAACAGTCATAATTCAAAGCAATATTAAATTCTCTAGGTTTCCAAGCCTGTGACTCTTATAAATGGGGCATAGTGAATGGTTCTCAACATTCTATATTTGTTTTTTCCTTACATCTGCTTGGCTTCTAAGGATATCCTTATGGAGAAAGAATCAGATTCTTCATCCAAACCTATGGACCGAGAGAAGATGATGGCTGCTACTGGGGTGAAGAAACAACACCGTCCGAAGGGTGAGCCTAGGAAGAAGTGGGAGAAGAAACTTGCCAAGAAGTCGAAGATGTCTGAGAGGGCCGAACAAGGGGAGTCATCGGATTTTATCTGGGAGGTTCCTCAGAAGAGTCGAACCAGTGCTGGGAAGGAGTTGGGTGGTTCGGGGGCTGCTTCGTCGACTAAGGCTCATGTTGTGGTCTCGAATCAGCCACAAACTGCTAGTGCTCCTCAACCGGCGAAGAACAAGGAACCCGCGGTGGTCAACAGTTGGTGGGAATTAAAGGAGTTGCTGGTGATCTCCCAGTGGAGAGAATTCTCAGTATGGATGTTTCCTTGTCTTAGGTTTTCTTTTATTTTTTTCACTTTTTATCAATTGTCTCTTGAAATCGAGGAGGGCGTCCAAATAGAGGGCTTTCCTCTTACGAGTGGTGACTTTGATGCAGCTGTGGTGTCGACTCCTTCACATCAAGCGTTAGGCGGGAGCAAGGGGGACATAGTGAACTACTCGATCAGCTCCATCAAGATCCATGAGGAAGTATTTGAGGAATTGAAGGTCACTCTGGCTCGGATGTCTGAAGCTTAGCGAGAGGACGATCTTCGTAAAGTGCTGGTTCGATTAATGAAGGAAGTTCTAGAGGAGACATTTGCTCTTCGTTGAAAAGTGATTGAAATGCAGAAGGATGCTTATGTGAAGAGGGCCCACTTTGGGGCCGACGGACCAAAATCAGTTCCAGCTCAGCAAACAAATGTTGTACAGGATGTTGCCTAGGAAGCGTCTTTTCTCGGCCGAGGCGACCGAAAACCTGTTTGTAAAGTACCTTCTATTGAACTAGAGTCCGAGTGTAATCCCTTAGTATTTTCAAAAAAAAAAAATATTTTATTTTCTTCTCGATTTATGGATTGACATAATGTTTTTCTCTTAGCATTTTTGCACGATGGTTCCTCTTTCGACGTATCCCTATATATTAGGACAGAATGTGCTCTTTTGCGCTCGTTTTATCTTTCCTTTTGCCTGTCTGTCATTCAGTTTCTTCTTTGTTTGCAATCATTTTCATCTCTTTTTTGTGGCTCTGCAAAGAACTTTACAAACCTTAGGGTTGGTGGTGGTGACCGAGCAGTCAGTTTTGTTTCTTTCGATTATCCAGTTCTGGGTCGCTCGTCAGAACAAAAGGGCTACTAATTGGTTCATAGATGACTTGGTGATTTATAGGGATCAGTTGAGGTATGGTCTGTGACTGGCTCTCTGTCAGGACTTTTATGCAATTTCCAAGCGATATTGTGTTATTCCAGCGCAGAAAAAGCCGAACTCCATTGCAACAATCATGACTTATATAGTCTTTTGTCAGTACAAAGGGATTTCGTGGTTGACTGACCTGTTCAGCAATATGTTCTCATTCCAGGTAGAGGTCGATGGGTATGTTTAGTTCGATACAGTTGGTCGGTTCTAGTTCTTGAGTTTGGAGAACAAAGTGAAGGACTGAAAGTTGAAGTTCTTCATCACCTCGTCTTCTTCGAGCTGGGGGATCATGACTGTCCCGAGTGGAGGCACCTTCAAGAAAAAGGACGGGGTGGACTATTCTTGCATCAAGAGTACTTGGATCAAAAGACAGTTTCTATCAATTCTCCAGTATACTAACCCGGTCATTGTTAATAAAACGGTAATGCAAAGGAAATAAAACGGGATGCTATGATTGATGCTAGAACCGCTTTGAAGAAAAAAAATAAGATGTGGCTCGGGTAAAGTTGGTTACTGTCAAGAGAGCTGTGAAGGCTAAGAAAAACTTGGAATCTCACGACGACGGAGCCAACACTAGAGGTTTGGATTTTATTTTTTCTATCTCTACGACTATGGTGATTATTTAGAGAATGCTCGCTGATGAATTAACCATTATAGAGAAAAAAAAAACCTTCGTTTTTACTGACACCTATATGTTGGGTGTGGTTCCTTGGAGCATAGGTCAGCAAGAACGTGAAGGGTCGTACGGTAGCTCGGAAAAGAGTGAAGCTACGAGAGGAAGCTTTAGCAGAAATGAGGACAGGGTCAGCTTCCCCTCATATTGATACTGCAACATTCATAGGTATGTCCGCTCGGAGAAAGGCTAGTCGGCCCTCTTCAACTATTCAGACCGAGTCAGGGACTGAACCAGAAACATCGTATCAGCAGAAATAAATATGCCCCTTGGAAGGGAAGGAGGGCGCTTCTAGATTGATTCCTCCATCGCCTATATCCTTTTAGAAGAAAGGAAAGGGTTCTTCAGTTGTCTGGTCCCTTCTCGAGAAGAGGGAGTCTAGGTGTGGACCTGCTCTAATGGGTAATACACTGCGATTGACCCAGAGATGGATTGGTATATCGGTTCTTATTCGGTAAAAGATTATCCATCCACATTCACAGAAGCAATCTGGTCCATGACCTTTGCCAAGTCTTTCAAGGTGCTCAAGCGTCCAGAGCTATATTGAAAGGACCACTACCACATCAAGACATACGAGGCTACATCTGCAGAGAGTGTACATATGAATGAGCAGCTTGAAAGAAAATCTTGTGAACCCCATGTGGTAGTGGTACATATGAATGAGCAGTTGTATTGAGAGGGTACATCTGCAGATGTAGCCCCTTGATCGAGTGAAATTGAAAAGGGCTACATCTGCAGAGAGGGTAGACACTTCGACTATGTTCATGAAGAAGGAAGAGAAGCAAGCGATGGTGGCCGAGCAAAAGCTGGAGGCAGCGGAGGATGAAAATAAGATGCCTAAGGAGAAAATAACAACTATAAAGATCGAAGAAGAGTTCCTCGATATGTTCCCTTCTCATCCACATGAAGTGAAAATTCTGAATGAGCAGTTTTGGATCGGTATCGTCATGGTGATCGACCAATTCATTAGGTTGAATCTTGTGAACTCCATGTTTGCCGACTTAGAAAAATTTGTTCTGCATTACACTTGTTTCGAGGAATTGACAAAAGAGGGCTCGAACGCTAGAGGTGATAGAGGATCCACTCTGAACTCCGGTCGGTCTACTACGACTTAAAAAAAATTTGTTGAAAAAACTTCATAAAGATATATATTTTTTGTAAAAGAACTCTTTCGTAGAGAAAACTTGTACATTTTTATATTTAGAAATGAATGAAGTTTTCAGTCTTTTTTTGCTTACCTTTGCTTCTTTCGTTATTTTACTTTACCTCGCTATTTGCACGTGGTAGTTTGTCTTAATAATGGTTGATAACTCTAAACTTTCGAAAGTTTGTTGGTTGTCTTTTGATATTTTGTCGTTCGACACAAGTTTAACAACACTCATGTCTCATTTGTTTGGTCAGATTGTTGTCTTTGTCGGGTCGTAACTATTGTCAGATCTTAAGCAGATCTTGTAATTGCCTCTGTGGGGGTAACCGCTGAGACTCGTGCAGTGTTTTGTAGGATTCATAAAAAAAGGAGTAACCGGGCTAAAGAACAATAACATGTTGAGTGAGGGAGCAACGCCTAGCTGCTCGAAAGTTAGTGCATAAACGCCCGGATTCAGCGCCTAGGTGTCCGAGAGCAACATCTAGGCACCACAAACCAGTACATACGTGCTAGTTCAAGCACCTTAGTGGTTTTGGTGCATGACTCCTCGCCCAAAAATACGCAAATAGGCTTTGAAAGTAGGAGAGGGGGTCTTCTTGACATGTTCTAAGCATAGAGAACTTGTGGAGAAAGCTAGGGAAGATCTTCATCTTGCTTTTGAGTTGAAGTAAGGAGAGTGATTAGGAGATTGAGAGTGTATAAGTATTCTTGTATCTTCTATCAATCAAGAAGGACGGAAATCAGTCAGCTAAATTATGAGTTTTCGATAATTAAATGTTTCATTATTCTCAATATCTTTATTATGATTTATTTCCCTTTTAGCTGAATATTTAGATTAGAAATATGTATTATTAAGTTATCTAAAATAAATTATACATTTTATTTTAAACCTAAAATAGATTGTAAGATTATTATTTAACGGAATGAAAGCAAAGGGAAAAGGCATTGAGCCTATTCAGATTTCACCCTATTTTTTCTCAAAACTTTGACATGTTATCAGAGCCAAAATTTTCCCCTAACCACCAATAGTTATTGAGGACCGTCGAGGCTGTCTTTCCGCTGGCCTTCTTGCAGAAAGAGATGAACTAATTGTTTGTCTTAATTCTCGCTCGTCCGCTCGTCATCTCATTATTTCTTCGCCTGCATCATCTTCGTTTTACTTCGTCACCAGTCTCGACAGAGCCTTTCCTTCATTCAAACTCCCGCAGTGGCCCCCGCCTTTAACAACGCCTTCTTTGCTCCAGCAACCACCGCCGACTCTCTCACCGATCAGTGCTCGGTCTCCCTCACGTTCTAGCAAGCGATAGATCACATCCTCTCCATTATTTGTCCAGATCTCGCTTTTCTCCCTCTTTTATGAGTCACAGTTGTTGATTCGTTGCATCCCTAACTCCTGTCTCCCTACTCTCGATCTCCTCCTCCCCATCCGTCTCTAAAGCCCCGCACAGTCACTCCCTCGTTGCTCCTCTGCTCGGTCGCTTCCCAGCACACACCCCCGTTAACCTTTTTCCAACCCTAGAACTCCATAGCAGCCCTGCACATTCTTGTCGCTCACTGCTCCTTCTCACACGAAAACCCCATTTCTATCAGCTATTTCCACTCTACTCCTAACTCTCACTGTCGCAAGCCTCATTCCCTCAAAAGCCTGCACACACACATTTTGTCGAAACCTAAATCGCAAAGCATCTCTCTCTTTCTCTTTACCATCCAGTTCGTGAAGCCCCCTCCCGCTTATCGCGACCCCCGTTTACCGCGATCCCGTAGCCTCGTCGTCAACCTCAGCCTCCAAACACCCACTTGGGCACCCACGACTTTGACATCTCGGCTTCAGCACTTTTTGCATGAAGATCAAGGAACAAATCGTCCTCGTCCTCGTCCTCACAGGAAGCATCAATTTATTTTAGGTACAAAATATTTTGTTGGCCAAAACTCCCTTCCCGTCGGCCTTCTTGCGGGAAGGGAGGAATTATTTCTCCGCCTTCTACCGCATCGTCTCGAGCTTCGATTACAGATGTTCATGTTCCTCTGTATGGGCGGCAATAGCACAACGTGGATGAACACGGCGGTTCTGGTGACGTGCATATGCACTTTTTGCCGTAATCGTGGTCCGGTCTCAAGGATACTCAAGGGCTACGTGGGACTCAGCACAGCCATCTTCACTGAACTCTGCTCTGCTCTTTTTACCGATGACTCGGCCTCTTTCATCCTCATGCAAGTTGTCGTACTTGTTGTTATCTACGTCATCGCTATGGTCTTCCTCTGTGAGACTCCTCTGCCGTCAACATACGCCGGCGATGATACCGAGAGTCGATATTTCTGGTGGATCAACGCGGCGGCGGTGCTTATCGTGATTTATCTCCACACCTTCGATCTTACGGGAGATCACTGAGTGATTGTCTCTCGGATCTTCTCCGCTGGTCTCATCGTTCTTCTCGCTGCTCCGACTATCGACCCGACGTTCCTCTGGTTCAAGGCCTGATCATCCTCACTGCGAACGGCTAATTCAGAACTGGAGGTGGCCGAGACTTAGATTCAAGCGTCATTCCTCACTGGCAGCAGCACGGAGGAGGCAATTTTACTGAACTGGCAGTGAGCAGCGATCGATGAAAGCGGATTCAGAAGAGATCGAAGATCGTAGAGGACCATACTATATGGGAAGCTATGAGGAAATTGTAGTTATGGATATTGTTCGTCTCATTTCTCTGCGACATGGGAACGGGGATGGTTGTAATGAACAATATGAGGCAGATAGGTCTCTCCATGGGCTACTCTGATGCCTCCATCTTCGTCTCGCTCATCAGCATCTAAGGCTTTTTCGACACTCTTGAGCTCTCTCAACATTAGACACTCTCAGGTTTTGGCCTATCAGGTTTCGGCACTCTCGGGCTTTGGCCTTCTCGGGCTTCAGCCGCTCGGCCTTCGACACTCTTAGGCTTTGACACTCTCGGGCTTCGGCATTTTCAGATTTCGACACTTTTGGGCTTCGACACTTTTGGGCTTCGGCACTTTCAGACTTCGACACTCTCAGGCTTCGGCCTCTCGAGCTTCGGCACTTTTGGGCTTCGACACTTTGAGGCTTCGGCACTGTCGGGCTTCGACACTTTCAGGCTTCGACACTTTCAGGCTTCGGCACTCTCGGGCTTCGGCATTCTCAGGCTTCGACACTCATTGGTTCCGGCATTTTCAAGCTTTGGCACTCTGAGGCTTCGACACTCATGGCTTGAGAATTTTTTTTTCTCTGCAGTGTTATCAGTTTATTGTTGGCAAATTGATGTTTCCTGATCAGTCAGCATCAATTTGAGGGGGATGTCAATCAGAAAGGATGGAAATCAGGTAGCTAAATTAGGAGTTTTCTATAATTAAAAGCTTCTTTATTCTCAATATCTTTATTATGATTTATTTCCCTTTTAGCTGAATATTTAGATTATGAATATGTATTATTAACTTACCTAAAATAAATTCACTTTATTTTGTACCTAAAATAGATTGTTAGAATATTATTTATTGGAATGAAAGCAAAGGGAAAAGCATTGAGCCTATTCAGATTTCAGCCTATTTTTCTCAAAACTTTGACATCTTCATCATCCTATTTAGAATAGGAAAGAGATAAGTATTCAAAGTGTTTTGTTATTTTTCATTTGTCAAACTCTTTGTGTATGATTTCTTCTTTTGATAAAATGTTGTTGATGGTATTATCATGCGTAGTGAGTAGATTTCATTTTTTTTGTTATTGAAGTTTAGGGATGTTTGGTTTGCATAATTTATGTGATTCATTTTGAAACTTGCTATTAGTTTTTGGACAACCTAGATTCTTAATTTACTTTTAGCCTAGCTAGTTAAAACGTTAAAAGCTATTGTGAACCTAAAAATTTGAAAGAGATCTTCGTGAAACGATAAATTTAACTACGCAAATTCAATGAAATAGAGATATTTCCTTTAAATTTGTGCAAACTAGATGGAAAACTTTAATTTTTTAGGTTTTTCACTGGATTTAGGGAAATAAACTAATGCAATAGCTAAACTTTCATAAACTACCGAAAGGGTATAAGGATGATTTTTCTCCTGTCTAATACTTTTAGTAGAATTACTATGTTAAGCCTCCATTCCTCTCTTCCTCACATAGTTAGCTTGGATTTTTTATCATTTTTGAAAATTAGGATGGATACTTTTACTCAAAACAAAATCACAAACTTTCAAGCTAGGTTTTAAATCAATAGGCTAAAATTTTTCTTACATTGGAATTTAGCTCATTTCATATGGGATCGATACATCAAACTCAATTTAATATATTACTTTTACAACATATATACTTGTGTGTCGCCAGTGCTTTACAACACTTGGTTTGTATCATCAAACTTTTTTCATAAGGATTACCCCTTGTGTTAGGCTTATTAAGTGGATTTTGTTGCTGCTCTCGCTAGGGTGACCATGGAAGCTTGTTTGTAGGGTGATTTATTACATACCCTTCACGAAGTTTGTCGCTACTAAGTAGAAAATCATCTCCAGAGCCTTATCTGATTCAAGTTTAGAGACCAAGGTTCACGATGCAGAAGCGTTGTGGGTCGTTTTGCCGACTGGACGTCTTTAGTGTCGTTATCGGCCTTGCTACTTGAGTTTGAGTTCTCAGAGTGTCAATTAGACTAAGGAAACCATCAAAAAGGTTCATGTATTTTTTTTATAGTAAAAGAAATATAGAAGGTTTAAAATGATAGAGCCTTTTCATCGTTGGTTTAGGTGTCAGCCGCTCAGAGTCGACCGAGAGTTGTCAAGGTATCATTGGCGGCTTTCCCTATAGGAGTTCAGCAACCATTGGGGGTCAGCCGTCTGTTTCAAATGTACTTCTCGAGTTCGAGCCAAAACCTCACTGAAGACAACGGAAACATAATTTTTCAACTTTAGAATCAGTTGTTGTATGAACTCCTTGGTGTGCTCCCTGTTAGGAGTGTCTTTGTGGTGGATCTCTCATTTGTGTCATTCCACTTCTTGTTGGTAGCATGCTCCACGCTCATCAAAGTTTTCGAGATGCTGAATCCAGACTTGTCATATGACACATGCCCAAGGAATAGAGCGGTTGGAATCAGGAAGAAGAGAAAGAGAAAGAGAAAGAGAGAGAGAGAGAGAGTACAACGACTTGCCTCTTTGGGGCAAAATGAGGTATTCTTGAGCTCTTGTGACCCCTTTTATATATCAAATATGGAGGTTATAAGGAGAAAGGGAAACTCCCTACAGAAGAAGGGTTAAGAAAGAAGATCCAAAAGCCTCGAATACATGATATGGTCCCCCAATTTATAGGAGATCCTTTAACAATGTTGTTCAGATTTTATCCTATGAGACAGTCCGAGGAATAGAGCGATAAGAGAAATAGAGAGAGAGAGAAGTGCACAACAACTTGGCCTTCTAAGGTTAAATGAGGTATTCTCAAGCTCATGTGACCATTTTTATATATTGAATATGGAGGTTAGAAGAAGAATGTGAGAAAGACTTCCTAAGAAGAAGGGTCAAGAGAGGAGCCAAAAGCCCCTAATACATGATATGATATGTTTTCGTTATTTTCTCTTTTTATTTTTAAATAAGTCGTCAGCTTATCAATCGTCGTATAATTTTTTTTTCAGAATAAGTCTCACTTTCGAATAATGTGGAATGGTAAGAAAAAGAGCTGAATTGGAAAAACGGAATATACAACAAAGACGGACAAACAAGAGAAAGAACGTGGAGAACCTCCATGCGGCAAACCTCGCTAGGATGGGTTAAGCACATACGTCTGAACGAGAATGGATCGAATTAGCTTGTGTCAAATACCCACGAAATAATGTCTATTAAAGCTACCTACAACCAGAGATTCAAGTATGTTTACCTGTTCTGGGGTTCAGTGTTCCCAAAGGGTCATATCTCACGTGGTTAATTACATCTTAGGAGTTGCCCAATAACACTCTTGATCCAAAGAGTTTTGCTTACATTTAAAGTGACAACTAGTGCAGGGCGATCAAAGGACAGTTATTTCGCAAGAGAATGCTCAGATGCTTTCAAAACTCCCACTGAGCCACGGAGCAGAGGATGAGTCTTCATGGTCCCACCTAGGCAACGGACTCATCGGCATACAGAGCCTGTGAAATAATTGAATCATCCCGACGAGAAATTTTCATGCGTCAAAGCACATCTGGGTCGTAAGAGCAGAGGACAAAACGTTGTATCTCAAACGGGTGACAGATCATCAGTAATAAGGCAGTCAAGATGACACTAACGAAGGAAAGGGAGCAACAAGGCTCAACAGGAGCAGTCAAAGGAAGTAGGAGTAATCCCTAAAAGGTAGAGGTGGTTGGGTCAGCGTATCACGAACCCGTCATCCCAAGTCACTAGGATCCTAAGTCTACCTATTCGTGAAAGCAGTTGACCCAACATGTTTGGAGATCCCTGATCAGCAATCTGTGAATTGTGTTATCTGCAGAAACCTCGATAGCCCTATAATCAGAAGAACGAAACTTTATCATAAGACTATCAAATGGAGCTCCAAGAGGTGGGGCTTATACATGTCGAAATAACAAGGATGTCACTAAAAAAAAAAGAGAAATGGTGGTTCAACTATAAAACTGGAAATGCTCCCAACAAAAAGACCAACACCCCGGCTCGATTGGAGAGTCTTCTAATAACCTAAGCGCACTAGACAATCACTTAAGTAGAAATATATGTTGGGCTATGCGAGTTGGAGAAGCACAAGGGATTTCTCTTTGGGACATGCAAAATGATGCAATTATCTATTCAAGTCCTAAACCTAGAGACTTGATTAAAATGGCTTGGGTGATATCCATGCTATGCAATCCTTTTAAAATTCTACTACTTTTCTAACATGGGGCCTTTCTTTCCCTTCCCTAACTTTTGTGTAGGCTTCTCAACAAGTTTCTCAAGCTCAAGTTCATCTACTTTATCTTTCTATATGGTCACCTCTTCTAAATTCTTCTCAATCTCAAGTCCTATTATTTTACGCTACTCTACATTTTGGTCCTTATAATTCATCTCAATGTTGCTTAATAATGTTGGGTCTGGGACTCATTAAATTTGTTAATTATCTCAATTGATTCTCAATATTCCTAATGACAACAACTTGAATTTGCATCCAACTTTTTATTTGTACCACAAAATCTTCTAAAGATAATTTCTTTTTCTTAAATTTATTACTAGAAGTTAATCATGGTGATTAATTGAATATGTTATTCTAGTTTCTTAAGGAGTTATATTGGTTACTACCCCATTGTTGATTTCCTACATTTTAGTTATTATTATTCTGATTAAATTTTGGGTGATTCCCTCCACCTAGGATATACAGGTTATTGGGTGTATTGTTTAAAGCATATAATGACTCTACAACTACAACACTAGGATTAACTAACTATTCGTAGCATTTTCCTCAATTATTAGTGAACTTGGGTTCACTCTGTCAGAAAGTCGTTGAAAATTATTTGTAGACACCTCAATTAATGTATAGACCTCATCAAAATGTTTTGACATTAACGACCCTCACTCCGAGCTTTAGTATCTATAATATACCTCTATGATTCCACCAACTCATTACAAAACATTTGGATAATGAACCAATTAGAAAGAGCATGGTTTGGACATTTCCTAAGTAACTCTTTAAAGTTTTAGAATGTGTAAAGTACTTAACTAAAAAATTCTATGCATAACTCATTCCAATTGATTATGAATCCTGGTGCTAACTAGTTAAGCTACATATTAGCCACATCTCTAAGGGAAAATGGAAATAACCTAAGCTTAACTGTGTCATTTGAGGCATCGTTATACCTAAAAGTTGCACGTAATTTCAAAAAACTAGCTAAGTGTAAACTTGGGTTTTCTATAGATGAACTTCCAAATTGATTATCTCAAACAATCTGAATTATGGCATGTTTGAGTTCAAAAGTGTTAGCTTCTATGAGAGGGATGTTAATAGTCTTATGAATCTCATATGTCGAATGATTGACAAAGTTAGTAAGGAGTCTAGGCTAGTCATTTTTTTCTCTAATTATTTGTCATTGCTTCTAAATACATTTTTGAGTTTTGTTATTTTTGTAAGTTTTAGCATTTTTTCTATTTCAGGGTCAAACAGTACTACTTCAACAATTTCGGTCCTACACATACAACCTAAGATTAACTAGTACCCCTACACTAATAAGTCACAATAATAAACAAAACATAAGTAACAAGGACATAATAAAATAAAAAAAGTGCAAAAAATAATTACAACACAATTCATAATATTTTTTTTTATATAATTTAAATAATAATAAAGATAACTCAAAACTCACAACAAAGTACAAGACAAAGATGACACTATATTTTTCAAATCCAAACCTTAAATTTTCAACTAATATTCCCCTAATTTAAAAATCAACGACTTTCCTCGGTAACGGTGCCAAAATCTTAATCCATATTACAGTGACGCACACGTGATCATGCAAATATATGTGTCGACCAAGTAATAGATAGATTTTGAGTATGTGTATTGATCCCACGGGAAATCAGTTAATATTCAAACAGTCTCAAATGCTAGTCTACTAATTCTAAGTTTTGCTTGAAATGGTCTAGTGGTTTCGAAAAATTCCAAAAATGTTAGAATTTAAAGTAAGTGCTAAATAGTTGAGTTTTTACAACAATTGAGAAAGATCTTCCTCAAATTAGATTTTGTGAAAATTCAATCATTCATCCAACAAATTCTTTTCCATTATAGGTAACAGCCAAGGACAATTACTCATTATTCCATTCCAAAACATAAGAAGCATTGGAGCTTCATATCATAGTCAAGACCCCTTGGCCATTTAAAGACGCACAGGAATCCACATTCTCCTATGTGATTCCAATTTCCAAATGGCAATATTTTTATTCAACCAAGAAATTGTGTGAACATAATTGTTCTTCTAGCCTACGAAAAATAGTCTTAGATCACAATCCATTTTAACAAACAATCCAAATGGCCAATTTGAAAGTAAATAAAGCATGGAATGTTAACACATCAAAATGTGAGAATTTATTCTAAGAAGATTAGATTGATTGAAAAATCATTTCGCAAGAACAATCCGAGAAAGTGAAATCTTAGTTTCTAAACATTAATGCAAAAAACACATGAAAATTCATTGATAAACAAGTTAAAGTTTACAAAAAGTAAAGAGAATAAAAATTCGGATCAAATCATGTTTTGCTCGAAGAAGATACCTCCTACAATGGAACTCTACTTTGAATCACAATCACACACACACACACCACATAAACTCACCACCTTCCCAGTCAAGGTTGACTCCTTAAAAAGCTCCTCCAAGTGCTCTGTCTTCCTCTTCACATGCTCTAATTTCCTTCTAAAGCTATTTGGTAAGTGTTCAAGTTGTACTTTGGTTGCCCTCTCAAGATACTTGATAAGTGTTTGGGGCGTGCTCACTATTTTTGTAATGAAGATTGAGTGCTTTAAGCCTTTGAATCACTCAAATTGTCAAAAACCATCTTAAGTCAGTAGGGAACACCGATGCATTGACTAGGCGGCGTCGAGGTGCTGGCACTGGGGGCATAGTGGTGTTGCGATTGGGTGTCACATTTCATGATATGATTGATCAAATTAAGGCATCAAACACAACTGCTCTAGTCATGGTGGCACAGCAGCGCTGGCTTTGGGCACATGGAGCATGTCCTCTGGCGCTTCAATGCCCTACACTTTCATCTTTTGTTCGGAAGAAAACTGCTTCGGTCGAGGAGGCGTCGGGGTGCTATCATAGTGCAACGAATAGTAAAGCTATCAGGGTCCTTCAATTTTTGAGATTTTTTTCTTTGGATAATAGCACTGCACTCTTCATTTGAAGCTACAGTTTCAAATTCTCTAGCTTAAGTTTTTTATTTAAAATAACTACTATGAATTTAACATAGCTAGTTATCTCTTCAATAACTTCAGCAAATGATATGTCAATAGTAAGCTTCTTGAATACTTCTAAGGACCTAAAGAATTGCTCGTCTAATTTTTGTTTTATTCATCTCTGAGAAAAAGATGGTGCGAGCTTTTTTTTATAACTTTGCAAACATGTGCTTTCCCTAAGTCTGGTGTAGGCTTCACAACAAGTTTCTCAAGCTAAGGTTTTTCTAATCTATCTTTCTTTATGGTAAGCCATTCTAACCTCTTCCAACTCCTAAATTTTATGGCTTTAGACTATTCTGCATTTTGGTCATTAGAAATCATCTCAGTGTTGCTTGGTAATGTCCCTTGGTGTATGTGGCTTAATGAAGTTGCTAATTGATTCTCAATAATCCTTATACTGCAGCTTGACTTTACATTGGATCTCTTATTTGTAACATCAACTCTTCCAAAGATAATTTTTTTCCCTTAAATTGATTACTAAAAGTTAATCATGATGGATAATTCGATCTCGAATTAAAATTATTTCTTTTGTTATTCTAGTTGCCTAAGGAGCTTTATTGGTTACTACCCCATTGTTGATTTCCTATATTTTGGTTATTATTAATCTAGTTAAATTTAGAGTGATTCCTCCTCCTAAAATTGTAGGTGTTTCATAAGCGTTGTGACGTTTCTCGCATTTAATGACTCCCAAGTTATAGCACTGGGATAAACTAATTATCAAAAAAAAAGTTGTCCCCGGTTATTAGTGATCATGATGTAGAATTCAGGCCCAAGTTATCTAAGTTTTTGGATCTTGTTGCTACTTATGCAATCAAAATTGACAAAACATCTGGTTTAGGTATGACTACTTTTTTAGGATTCACTCTCTCAGAAGGTCATTGAAAATTATTTGTAGTCATCTCTTTAATTAATTTATAAGCCTTAAAATGTTTTGACATTAACGATCCCTTAGTAGTAGCATCTAATAATAGTCCTTAATGATCTCACCAGACCCGTATAATCAATCATTTAGGTAGACCATGGAGAGGGCATTTTCTAAGTACCTTTTTAAATCCCTCTTATGCTTCATAAATTGATTCATAATCCAACTTGGTGAAAGAGGTAATGTTAATCCTAAGCTTGACAGTTTTAGAAAGTGAAAAATAATTTGCTAAAAATTTATGGGCAAAGATTTTCCAAGTGGTTATGGATCATAGCGCTAATGACTTATGTCACATTTTAGCCTTGTCTATAAGATAAAATAGAAACAACCTAAGTTTAACAATATCATTTGAGACATTGTTACACCTAAAAGTCACACATAACTCTAGAAAATTAGCTAAATGTAAATTTGTGTCTTCTGTAGGTGAACCTCCAAATTGATTATTTTGGACCATCTGAATTATGGGAGGTTTGAGTTCAAAAGTGTTAGCTTCTATGATGGGGTTATGAATACTCTGGTGAATAGAAGTTATCAAAGGATTGACAAAGTCCCTAAGGGGTTTAGGCTAGTCATTTTCTACCCGTTTATTTGTCATTGCTCATAAAGTCTTTTTGAGTTTTGTTAATTTTTTAAGTTCTTGAGAGTTTTTTTCTAATTCAGGGTCAAATGATACTAGTTCAACAGATCCAACCCTATACATACAACTTATAACTAACTAGTGACAATATACTAACAAGTCATTAGCAATAAACAAAACACAAGTAGCAAGAACATAATAAAATAAAAAAGTACAGAAAATAATTAAAACACAATTCATAATTCTTTGGATTTTTATAACTTTAAATAACAACAGAGATAATTCAAAATACACAGCAAAGTACAAAACAAAGATGACATTACAGTTTTCAAATTTAAACATCAATTTTTCAACTAGTGATCTCCTAATTTGAAAAATCATTGTCTTTCTCCGACAACTATGCAAAAAACATGATTTGTATTATGATGCAGCACATGTTATCATGTAAGTATACATGTCAATCAAGTAATATAAGAATTTTTAGTATATGTATCGATCTCACCATGGACGAGTTAATTCCAAACAGTCCAAGTAATAGTTAACTAATTTGTTTAGTTCGAAATGCTATAGTGGTCTGAAAAAATTCTGAAAAATCCTAAAACTTAACAGTGACAACTAAATATTTTTGGGTTTTTATTACAATTGAGAAAATCCTCCTTGAATTGGATCTTGTGAAAATTTTATTGTTCATCCATCAAATTTTTTTTTATTGCAGTTGACAACCAAAGACAATTGCTCCTTACCCTATCATTTGACATAAGAAACATTGGAGCCTCATATTATGATTAAATTTCCTTAACCATATAAAAACGTGCAAGATTTCATATTTAACTATGTGATTGCAATTTCCTAATGACAATATTCATATTCAACTAGAAATTGTATGTTAACATAATTATTCTTCTATTATACGGTCAATAATCCTAGATCAAAAATAATTTTAATATTCCAAGTGACCAATTTCAATGTAAATAAAGCATTAAAAGTTAGCACATTAACATATGAGAATTTATGGTAAGAAAATTACATGAATTGAACAATCATTTCGCGAAACCAATTCAAGTGAAATTTAGTTCCTAAACATTAATGAGGAAAACACAAGAAGATTCATTGATACATAAGTTAAAGTTTACAAAAAGTAAAGAGAACAAAAACCTTGAGCAAATCATATTTTGCTCCAATAGATACTTCTTATTACAATGCAACTCCACTTTCATTTAAACTCATGAATTCACACTCAAGGTTTACACCTTAAAGTGCTCCTCCAAGTGCCCGGTCTTCCTCTTCAAGTGCTCTGCTTGCCCTCTCAAGATACTTAGTAAGTGTTTGGGGCGTGCTCAGATTACCTTCACAAGATACTTGGTAAGTGTTTGGGGTGTGCTCTCTATTTTTTGAATTAAGATTGAGTGTTTTTCAGCCCTCGAATTACTCAAACTCTGTCAGAAACTGACTTAAGTTGTTAGGGACTGCTAAGTCACTGACAAAGCAGTATTGTGAAGCTTGTAATGGGTGTGGTGTCGTGATTTCATTAGTCAAATTAAGGCACATTAGGTGCAGCTGTGCTGGTCAAGGTGGTGGAGCGGTGATAGATTTGGACGTGGGGGAGCTTATCCCCTGGTGCTGCAATGTCTTGCTCTCTGCCTTTTGTTTAGAAGAAACCTGCTTTAGGCGAGGGTCGCCCTCCCACTAGCAATGGGGTGCTAGCCTACTGGCGCCTAGACATTGGATTTGGACATCGAGGCACTTCTTTACTTGGCTCCATTTCTTCTCTAGTTCTTACTTTGTCCCTGTAAACTGCATATAAACACAAAATATGCCCACAAAAAGTATAAAATAACACAAAAATTATGATAAATATTATTATAAATCACATCACATTTAACATACATCATCTTGCCTGCCATCTTTGGGAGAGACAAAAGTGAGGCAGCTCGCGAAGTTAGTTTGAAAAGGCTTTGCTTGAGAGAATTGTGTGTAGCAGCCTTGCTTCCGTGACGTGCCACACATCATCCACCAATCTGCTTCACCAATAAAGATCTTTCACCCAAGGGCTATCCTAACAACGATGCAATCATGGTCGTTGCCATCATCATCAACTATCAGATTGAGAGTAAACTTATTAACATTGGCAGTTTACTAAACATAATCTTCAGTTAGAATTTAGACAGAATTGGGCCTGGGAGCCACTTGTCTCTTCGCAATGCCTGAGCCACTCTACAACTTCTCAGATGAAAGAAAAGAAACCTTTGGAACCCTAGCATTGTCTATTACCTGGTGGGAAGGTGAATAACAATTTACAGTCGTGGTGGATTTCATTATAGTTGACTTGCAGACAACCTATAATGACATTATAGATTGTCCTCTACTCAACTCATTTTGAGTCGTGGTGTCCACTCACAACGTGATGGTGAAATTCAAAAGTGATGGGAAAGTTATCGCTCTGTGAGACGACCTAAAGCAATCGTGCACTTGCTACTTGCAGGCCATTAGCAACCTGCATCAAGAATCCCTCGAGCTCGATACCCAACGAAGAAGTGGTCTTGAGACAAGCTAGATCATTAAGGTACATGTCGCAGTTGACGAGGTAGGTGAATTTTCTAAGTGGATCTTTTGTTGCAAGTCACAGGGACGATCTTATCAGTTTGCTCTGGGAGCAACATGATGTACTCGCTCGGCTGACTGCAAAAATGCTAGTACTAGTTAATGTTATTTGTCATCAACTACACATCAACCCAGCAGCCCGGTCAACGAAACAGAAGATGAGATTGATTGTGATCACATTGGCAAAACCGATATGTCAAGAGGTATAGAAGTTGTTGGAGGCCGGCTACATATGGCAAGTAACATAAGTGTGTCGACTTCACAAGTCTAAATGCAACTTACTCAAAAGATAACTATCATTTACCAAGAAATGACACGCGGATGGATTCCATGTTCAGATACTTAATCATGAGTTTCCTCGATGCTTACTCTGGTTAAAACAAGATAAGAATACACTCGGCGAACACATAGAAGTCATGTTCATTACAAAAGATGGTGTGTTATACCATAATTTAATGCCCTTTAGGCTTTAAAACGAGGGTGCAACCTACCAACACATGATTGGATGTAATTTCTGCCAAACAGAAAAGAAAAAAAATTGAAATGTATGTTGATGATGTGCTAGTTAAGAGCGGGTCACTCAAACAACACATAAAAGACATATAAAAATCTTTGAAACTTTAAGAAAACATACCATGAAACTCAATCTACTTAAATGCACGATGAAGCGAGAATCAAGAAATTTCTATGATACATATAAATGTCCGAAGGAATCAAGGCCAATCCAGAAAAGGTCCATGTTTTGGTCAACATACCATCCCCACATATTAAGGAGTTACAGAGATTAACAAGTTGAATCGCAGAACATAGCAATTCATCTGCAAGTCAGGAGACAAGTTCGATAGAGAGCGAAGGATAAAGAGTTGGCGACTACGGCGAACAATAAAGGGTTGTACATATCGTCGATCAAAGGAGGAGGTAAGCAAAGAGGAAGGCTGAGATGCTTCAGTGATTGTTTGGTAAGGTGGGGGAAGAAGCTTGCTCAAGCGGTTTTGGAAGTTGCTAGAGAAGAAGAGTGAGACGAGTGCAATGTCGTCAATCTTGTTCGCCTTAAATCATAAACGAAGGTGGTAGCTTAACGATACAAGGGAGAGAGAGGCAAACCAAGTGCGACAAGGGAGATCGAGAAGGTGTCAAGGTGAGGCAAAGAGAAAAAAAAAAGGAAAGAATCATGTGATTGGCGCTATCAGAAAGGCAGTATTGACAGTGGAAGACTGATCAAGAAAGTGATAACATGATCCGCATGGAGGGGTGGGGAGGCGCTACCCTAACAGTTGTCATGTTATAAGACATTTTCAAGTGAATAATGCATATTTTGTCCATCATAGAAAAAATGCAATTGACTCATTGAGAAAATATTCATTATCCTATTGTAGAAAGATAAATACTCCAAAGGAGTTTGATTTGAAGCAGGGTGCCATTGAATTGATCTTTTTTGTTTATCCTAATATATTGTTTGACAGGTTATTATTAACTAGATTTCTTTTACCACAATATTAGGAATTTCTAATGCTTTTAGCTGGGTTACTTTCTTTAACTCTAAGGCAACGTTGTATTGAATTAGTTATATGAATCTTGTGGTCCATTGCTAATTTTTTGTTACCCTTCCAAAAAAAACAAAGCATACCTAATCCATTAATATTTCTTACTAATGTAAAGGTTTTAGGCACACAATCTTGCATAGCCCTTACATTATAAAGAGTCTATTTATGTTAATCAAACCAATAACATATTGAAGCCTAACCACTGTTTATTTGATCCTTAAAGTAATAAAAAAATATGAATTATATAGTCATAGATTTGTTGTAATATTGTGTGCAATAAGCGACGACATTAGTCATTTTAGCACCAACAAAGGACCGACTTGAATATTTTTTCAAAAAAGATTTGGCTTTGAACTATTTTTATATTTTTTTATTGCAAGCTTGGTGTGATCTCCCTAAATTTGTTATTACGATTATTTAAGACTTAAAGCCTCTCCATTATGTTATTTAGCTAGCAGAATATATTCTTTCAACATTCTATAAGAATATTTTCTGTAAATTTGACTTTGGTTTGATTTGTTCCTACTTCATTATTGGTGATTTTAAGCTTGTCAAGGATCTGATTTGGGTAGCTGCAAGAGTGAAAAGCAGCTATAAAGCTGATGTAGAAAGAACCAACTGCGAGAAAGTATTGTCCAGCCAAAAATCTAAGAGTGTGAATCTAATGTGAATCTAATGTGTTGCAATTATTTCTGGAAAGATGACTAATATGCTCTTTTGTATATCCACTCGCCAAAAATTTAAGAGAATTTCACATGACTATGGGTCCGTTTGGGGCGGATTAAAAGAGTGGGAGGCGTTTTCCAAACATCCTCGTGGTGTTTGTTTAACGTGTTCGCACTACGGTTTAGGTTAAGGCATTTAGGACCCTTAAAAAAACATAGGTCGATCCCGCGACCCGCGTTCGATCGCACATTTTTGACCTCGTTGCCCTCGAATGACTCCACTGAAATCGCGCTCCGTCTGCCTTCTGCTCTCTCGCGCTTCTCTCTCCCGATCTCGTAAGTTTCTTTCCTCCTTATGTCAATCTCGTGTAAGATCTGAGTATCCCTCTCGTAACTGAGATCTCTCCTAACCGTCGATAGATTAGAGTTTTTTTTATTTTTTCCTCTATGTTATGGAACTCTTCTTTATGCATTTGTTTGCTCTCTGTTAAACATTATTTTGGCTCTATGAGTTAGGGCATTCTCTAAATTTGGGGGATTTGGGCATTCTCGATGGATTGGATTTCATTATTGTTTTAGATTCTCTTGCAATTCGCTTCTATGAGGTTTTTGGTTCTATGCTATGAAACTCTTCTTTATGCATTTCTTGGCTCTCTGTTAAGCATTTCTTCGGCTCTCTGACTTAGAGCATTCTCTGATTTTGGGCATTATCGATGGATTGGATTTCGTTGTTCGTTTAGATTCTTTTGTAATTCACTTCTATGAGGTAAAGCATTGAGATGTGTAGATTTTGAAAGGTCTGGCAATAAAGGCCTAGCATTGGTTTAGCTTCTCTTGCAATTCTTTAGTTTAAAAATGTTTCATATCTCACTATCATTAGTTATTAGTAACACCATAAAATTTTTGTATCTCTTGATGAACCTTGGTGCAGGCTAGTCTGGCTGCTTGTATTATCGTAATTGTCGAAATTGTGATAGCAGTTGTGCAGGACGAAGTTTATTGTATGGTGTAAGAATTTTCTACCATGATGCATCTGATTGTTTCCTCAAATAGGATCACATGTATGATCATGTTACTACATGATTACAGTCAGATCAATTGTCATGTGTGCATTTTAATTACGGTGGGACGTCGTATCCTTATTGTTGGTTATTGTTTTCATATCATGAGTAATTATTTGGATTGCTTTGTCATACTTAAAGCTTGGAGAGTTTTCATTAACCATAACTAGCACTAATTAAAGAGGTAGAGCATAACATTAATTGATCTACTTCATTATACAGATGTTTAACATTCTTTTTTTAGGTTACTTGATATTCACTGTTAAGTGAGGTGTGTATCTTTTGTTTTGTACTATTATGAAAAAAAAAATTTTGTTATAAACAATCAAATATATAGTCGAAACAATTTTATGGCAAACAGCACAACTGTACAGTAACAAAATGATCATTTATCCAGAAACAGTTGTAAATCAGTTGCTTTCCAAACGCACAAACAAAACAGCAAGACAGCTTATCTAGATCATGGGTTGAATGGTCATTTATCAAAAAATAAGGAAGAAGCTTATTTTATGGTGTAAGAATTTTCTACTATGATGCATATGATTGTTTCCTCAAATAGGATTACATGTATGATCATGTTACTACATGATTACAGTCAGATCAATTGTCATGTGTGCATTTTAATTACGGTGGGACGTCGTATGCTTATTGTTGGTTATTGTCTTTATATCATGAGTAACCATTTGAATTGCTTTGTCATACTTAAAGCTTAGAGAGTTTTTATTAACCATAACTAGCACTAGTTAAAGAGGTAGAGCATAACATTAATTGATATACTTCATTATACTGATGTTTAACATTCTTTTTTTTAGGTTTCTTGATACTCACGTTAAGTGAGGTGTGTATCTTTTTTTTGTACTGTTATGATTTTTTTTTATTCTAAACTATCAAATATACAGCTGAGACAATTCTATTGCAAACAGCACAACTATACAGTAACAGAATGGTCATGTATCCAAAAACAGTTGTAAATCAGTTGTTTTCCAAACGCACAAACCAAACAGCAAGACAGCTTATCCAGATCAGGGGCGGAATGATCATTTATCCAGAATCAGTTGCTAATCAGCTGTTTTCCAAACCCACAAATCAAACAGTCAGACATCTTATTTGGATCAACTGCAGATCAGCAGCTGATCAGAATAAGCCGCTTATCTGGATAAGCTGGACAAGTTGCAGCTGCCACAGACAGACTCTATCTCTTTCATAACTCAATTTACAGTATTATATATTTTTACAAGAATATAAAATTTTATTTTATGCATTATCAATAAAGGATAACAACAATACCGCATAATATTTAATATTTTGTTGGATTCACAAAATTACACCTTTCATAAACCATTGAATTACATAAAAACATTAGCTGAAACAATCTCTCAAGCAAAACTGAATGATTAGGGTATACATCAGACATAACCATATCACAAAGCTAGTCATTAATGTTTCACTCAACAACTAAAGCATTAGTAATATTGACCTTAGTTGGACCATAATATCAACACATTCACTGCACTAGGTTTGGTGGTCCATGACATCTTTGATATAAGTCATTGACTGATCAACCTTCTATTCATAAACCTCATCTAGAACATATGTGTGATATATCTCCATGTCATAATTTGAAGTACGATGTCTTAGGTAATTATGTAATGTTATTGTCAATACCATTACTTGACTTGTTGGTTAAATGAATATGTAGGCATGTCCCTTAAAATAAGCAATTTATTCTTCCAAGCACCAAAATTCTTTTTAATAACACCATGTAATGATGAGTATTGATTGTTAACCACTTTTTTTACCACGAACTACTTTACTTTCAAAATCTGAGATGTGATATTTTGTTTCGGGATATGACTTCAAAATCCTCATTACATCAAGTACCTAGCATCCACAAAATAATACTTCCTTATTGGATAACATAAAATCTTTATGTTTAAATTATTTCTAAAGATATATCTATTACATGTGCAATTAAGGAGTACCTAGAGAAGGCATTGGAAAATTATATTATCAAGTGCGAGTTGCAAATTTAAAGATGTGATAATCATGTGCATTTTCTTCCCAGCCGATCATGAAAAATGTGAAACAAATGCTAAAGTTATAAATCATCATAACACTCTACATCGTGAACCACGCCTTCCAATATAAGCCACCATATTAGCTTTAAGAACATAGGCATCTATATGTATTTCATCAATTGCACCACTGCAATCCTACACTACAAATTATTTTATTAAGCACATTCAAGCTACTAAAAAAATCATATAATTTCATGTGTATGAGTTTACCTTAAAGTAGGCATATAACAATAATCTTGTAATATCTCAGTAGGTGTAGTATCAAAAGTAGGGTCTAGGGGCTTCACGATCAGCTGTTTGTCAACGGATTATTGTTAAGCTGCAGCTGCCCCAAACAAACCCTTAAGCACATCAACTGCATCGCTTGTGGAATGTTATTTTCTCTTTTTTCTCATTTGAGCTTATATACAGTTTTGTTCTTATATGATTGAATATCACAAATTTTAAAAGGGATATTATGTTATAATTTTGAACATTTCTCAGCACAATTGTGTTAAGCAGTAGCACTTGCGTTTTCTTCTTTTTTTCGACTTTCTATTTTTTTCTTCTGTTATCTTCGATTCATTTGTATTTTTTTCCGATGAAGTCATTTATCTATTTGATAAGCCCAAACTCATTTAACAAAACACAACATTGTTCGAATAAACCTTCATGCTAGGGGATAAAAATGAATTGCAATCAAACAAAGCTTGAGGCCAAGTCAAAATGAAGTTCAATAAATGAATGGTTCATTAAAACTTAGTTTGAACAGTCTCATACTTGACTTGCTCATCTAAACCATTGGTTTGAACAGTCATTTAGATGTATACAAGTACAGTGGGAAGGAGATATCAATTTGAACAGGGTCATACTTGACTTGCTCACCTAGAGCATTGGACTGAGGTGTCATTTAGTATTATATCAGTACTATGGGCAGGAGACAACGAAGTGGACGGCAGAACAAAATCTAAAGATGTAGTAGATTTGGGAAAGATGACTGGCCGAGTTATATTGAGCAAATTAGGGCCGGCTTTTACTTTGCACTGAATTGATCCTAACAAATGATCGATGTTAAATTTAACTTGCATTTACTTGATTTAAAATCGACTTTTCCAGCCAAGTTTTCAAGTAAATTCTCACCAAAATGGTCAAATATACACATGGATATGTTGGTGTATTTGTAGATTTGCTACGTATTTGTGAGCATGCTACTAATGTTTGCCATGTTGCGCAGCATGCAAAGGATTCTTGAGCGTTACGAGCAATGCATCTATGCAGAAAAAGCGCTCCCTCCAAAAGAACCTTTGTCACAGGTATAGATCATCACCCACAGGATGATTTTACCCTGTAAACTTCCAACTTTCTTTAATGGCCTCTATTTAAGCTGTGTATCAACTTACGAAGAGTTCTATATAGATTCTCTTAGAAAGGAAAAACCACTAAAAACAAATAGAGTTATGACTTCAACTTTTCTCGCTGCTTTACTGTAGGAAGAATTGTATGGCGAATATAGAGAACTCAAGCGAAAGGTTGATGCCATGCAGAGGAGCCAAAGGTAATATGTATTTTTTATTTTAAACAACATTGCAGAATATGGAGAGAGAATTTAGTTTAATGTGGACTTCCCATGTGTATTTCAGCCATGCCATGGGTGAGAATTTAGATACCTTAAGCGTGATAGAGCTTCAGCAACTAGAGATAAGGCTCGAAACTGCGCTGAAGCGTATAAAGTCCCAAATGGTAAACCATTTAATCAAATAATTTTATTATTGAATTTATCACTTGTATTGTAGCTCTCAGGCAAACACTTATTCTTGTGAGGCAGAATCAAATACTCCTGGATTCGATTGCTGAGTTTCAAAGAAAGGCAAGATTTTCTCTTATATGTCTTTTGAATCAAATCCCTGAAAAACATTACTAAGATTGAGGGCATCCTTAAGTAGGCTGTCCAATAGGCTACCAAACTTTATTTAAGTCCATTTAATTAAGCTCTCCAAAACCCATTACGGGCATGAGATATCCTAGGTTAATGGAAAGTGAAGAAATGTAATGATTCAGTTGATTTTTTCAATCTTACATAAAAGAAATATAATGAGATAACAATTAATAGCTTTTGTTTATGAATATAATTTAGAATCTTTGTGACATGATTACAGATTTTGAAATGATTTCGTGAAAGGCACATTTGTGTATGCTTTTATTGAGTCAAATATAATAATTCTGATGTAATTGTAGCTGGGAATGTCTCTTAGTTGATTGTATTTCCCTTTTCTTTGAATCTGGTGAAGCTCGGAACCGATTCTTCATAGAGCTAAGGCTCATTGGTTGCATAAAGGCAAAGAAAATATCAAATTCCTATATCAAATAATCAAAGGGAGGCAAGGTTTCAACAACGCTTGAACTCTCAAAGTTTTTCTTTGACCAGTTGATTTTCATCATCAAATTGCTTATGAAGTTCTTTCATTTTTTGAAGCTGCTACCTCCTATTCGTAAATCTAGTTGGAAAGGCTGTTTTAAAGGATCTATTATTCACCATGGTTGAGGACCATTTTACCATGACATATTGGCAACTCCTAAGAATAATCCATCGGTGTTGAATTTTTCCAAGCTACTTAGGACATCAAGGAGAAGGATTTCACTACGGTTTCCCTATTTTCTATAATTTCAAGTTCAGAGACAAAAAATAGACCATTTTATCACCTTTATTTCAAAAATATAGAGCTTCTGATTACATCAGTGGCCACAGGACAATTTTCTTGTGTAATTTCTTCGAAAACTTTACTATAGTCCTTGTTTCTAGGCTCCAAAAGTGCTTACTTTCATTTTTTCTACGTTACGAGTATTTTCATTTCTAGTAAACTTCTTGATCAAAATCTTCTTTTGACCATTAAACTTTTAATGGCTTCTATGAGTCTAATTCATCTAAAAGCTCCTATGCTAAATTTTCATTATCAAAGCCACAAACTACCAGGACAAATCATATATTCATGCAGACAATCGCAGAAAGGATCTTTCTGAAAATTCATTAGGCACGTCTAGTTTTGTATTGGGAATATCCATTTCTTCATCAACATTAATGGAATGGTTCTCTTGAGCTGTTCTTTTCATCTGCCCAGTGGTTATAATTCCTTCTATTCCATAAATTCAGGTTATTATCATGTGCAACTCTAAGATAAAGACTAGAGTTTTAATCCAATCTTCATTATTTATGTATCCACCGCACCTACAATCGATATGACCCGTGCAATGTTAGCTTGAATGTCATTACTGGGGAAACCCAAGATATAAACAAAAAAACTGTGCTCATTTACTGGTCCTATTCTCGGTTCTATTCAACCATGTCTGCACCATCAATTGCTACTCTCGATAGACAATAGCATTCTGTCATTCTCGAGAAACAAAAGCATTCCATGGACTCGTATTGAAAGAATAAAAGCAACAAATGTAATAAATAAATAAATCATGCCGAGGCCAAACCTGTGCCTTTCATCTCCCATAATCGTGCACGTTATTGCGTGAGGTTTGAATGGTTCTCACAAAACCAAGTCCCGCTCAATTTTCCGTTGCTCTCGCTTGCACGCTCTTGGTCTTGTTCTCTCCTTTCCATACATCCTCCCAATCCACTCCTACCTGAAACCCTAAGAAGGAAGGAAGTCGCGTACAAGGCGTCGGTGGGACTAGCAGTGATCGAAGAAGAAATTCTGTAGGAAGCTTGCTGGAGATGCTATTGACGGGATCGACGACGTGTAGTTGAGGAAGACGCGACGGGGGCTCGCAGGAGAAGACCTCGACGGGATAAGGTTGATTCCGCCCAAAGAGGAGTGACGAAATTTAAGATTTCATTGGGTTTAGAGTTGTCATTTTGGCTATTTCTAGAGATTTAAGTTAAATTTTGTTTAATTTCTGTCACGAGCGCTGAAAATTTGAACGTGTATTTAATTTTATTATAAAGTTATTAACAAAATATTTTTATAAATCTAAATAAATAAGTAATGAAATTAATTTTAATTAACATCTAATTACTACTTAATAAGTAAATAAAATAATCTATAAATTCTAATTAATTTTTTTACAATCAAATAACATAAATAACTAGTAATAAACTAGTTCATTGGAATATATATATATATATTATATATATATATCTTAGAATTTATGTGAATATTAATATTAATTAATAGTGTGTTATGATTAAATATATTATTAAATAAAATCTAATTAAAGAAATTTTATTTTAAATGATGTATGATATAAGTATAGAACATTTAACAAGTTACTTGATGAGCAACAAATAAGTTCATTCATGAATATTTGCAAGCGTTTGATTATATTCAAATTTGATTCATTTAAGATTCGAGTTTTCAAAAAATATTTAAAGCTATTAATTTACTAATTTGAACAAACATGATCGAGTATTATTTGAGTTGAGCTCGAGTTGTTCATGAACTGCATTGGTACATTTACAGCCCTACCTCTCATTAAACATTTCTCTATCTATGCTCTCTCTCTCACTGCTCTAGTCTGCAGCAGGGCTACACTTGAATTGTGTCGAGCCAAGTAGTTTTTTGTTCGAGTTTTGAGCTCTTTTATTGAAATTTTGTTCAAATTCGGCTTGACATCTAGTTTTTAGGCATGTGTCTAAGTGTTAGCTCGTTTATCTAAAATTCATTTTGGCTTAGCTTAAGCTTAATTTGAGTTCACTGTATACAATAATTATTTAGCTTATTAACAAGCTACTCATTTAACAAAATAAATGAATCAAAATTGAGTCTTAATTGTGCCTTACATTAGTTTTATGCAAGAAAATGTTTTATGCAAGAAAATGATATGATGAAAAAAAAAAAAAGAGTTGTTTTAAATAAGGATTGTTTAGGCTAAAAAATAAACATTTAAATGATATACATGAATAAGTTTTAATTGAGCGGTGATCGAACTATACTTGAGCTATATAATCAAGTTTGAATCTGGCTTAAAATATTTGCTCACAAGCTTTAAACGATATTATTCACAAATATAAATGAATCAAAAATCAAGTTATTCGAGCTTATTTATATAATAACTTGGTATTTACAAAAGTATTCAAACTCTTCTGATAAGTTAATTAAAGGATTATAAATAAAACACTAATCAAGATGACTCATGAGCAGCAGGTTGAATACTTGGTTCATTCGTAGCTTTGCTCTACATTTTAGAGAGAGAGAGAGAGAGAGTAAAACAAAAGCAAGAAATGAAGAAAGAAGAAAGAATGAGAAGAGAATGTACAAAAAAGAAGAGAAAAAAAAAATGTGTGTGAAGCATATAGCCTTATTGATACATCACACATGCAAGCACAGTATAAGAACAAGTCGATTAGCCTGATGTCTATGTACTTGCGTGCGTCCTCACAAGTATATGTGCATGTTTTCCTTGACACTGAGAGAATATATTTATGAATTTTCATATAGATTCAAGAAAACCTATATTTTTTTTTTTTTTTGCACTGAGAGTAAAAGACCTGAACATGTAGCCTTAGACACAAGTTTTATGCATCATTCTTGTCATAGTTGACAAACAAAAACTCTGGGTAGAAGGAGGCTATTGAATTCTTTAATGATGTGTCTTGAATTGAAATGAATTACAATGATTTTCTAGGCCCAAAAACACTACTAAGATAAAACAAGAAGCTTGGATATGGCTTTAGATGAACCTTAAAATGATATACAAATAGTATTAACAAATTGAAAGAAACTAGAACATGATATAAAATCAGAGCTAGAATTGGACATATAGGGCTATTAAATGAATCGATGCAATCAATGAACAACTTGAATTCAGTTTAATTAATACTCAATTGAGTTTGTTCAAATTAGTACATAAACAAGTTCGAAGATTTTGTAAAACTAAAAATGTCAAATAAACTAAATTTAAACCCGGTTCAAATTGTTTATTAATGTTTATAAATAAACTCATTTGCTTTTTTAAATGCTCCACAATAAGCTAGATGATAGCTTATATGGTATGTGTATATGATTGAAAAAAAAATTGACTAATTATAACTTACTTAATTATATATTTAGTTTTAACATATTATGCTTAGATATTAATGTGTGTAATGATTAATAAAATTCATTCTTTTTAAATTAGTAAATAAAGAAGGTTGAAATTTTTTTTTAAAACTCAAAGGTTAAATGAGCCATGTTTAAATATAGTCCAAATCATTTATTTATGTTCATAACAAACTCGTTTATTATTAAACAAATAATTTGTTAAACACTCTATAGTAAGTTTGATGATAATATATATTATATATGATACATTATTTAAATAAAATTTAATTAAGTGAAACTTATTCAATTATAAAATTAATATTAACATATTATTCTTTAATATCAATATGCATAATAAGTTAATACAACTTTTTCTTATTTTTTTTAGTTCTATGAAATTGTTTGTTAGTACTTATTTATATTGTTTGATGACAGATTTTTTTTTTTGTAACATATATATAATCTTATTTAATTGGTATAAATTATTTAGTACTAATTCAAAATTTATTTGGTTGTCTATTTGTTTAAATTTTAAAATCATTTGTTAATAATTTTATATGAAAAACCGAGCACTCATTCAATTTTAAATTTTTTTAACTCACAGAAGTACTTATTCAATTAATAAAAATATGTGAATAAAAACCAAGTATGACTATTAAAAAGTTTAAGAAAGCAAAGTAAGAACATATATGTGAAGGCTTGGCTCAAGCTCTATTTAAACTTGAACAACTTATAATATTACCAAGTCAAGTCCAAACCACAATATGCTCGGCTTGAATCGGCTCAATTATAAGCCTACGAACATCAAGGATTTGTAATGAATTCTAAGGCTTGCCAATAGACAAAACTAGAACCTCCCAATTGCAATTGAACTCCATAAGTTATGACAATCTAAATAGGTTTTAAAAATAAACCTTGTACTTTGTATGTTCTTCTCTCTTTGTTAGCATGCCTCTTCATTTGCATTTCTTTTACTTTTCTTTTTGTGGGGATTGGAAGTTTATGATAAGGAGTTTGACTTTATTGGTTATTCTGGATAACTTATCTGTCGTTATTGGATGGTTTCACATGTGAAATCCTAATGAAGGAAACAAAGTTCCTCTTTTTTTCGTGCCACAGTTTTTTAGGTTCTTTTTTATTGCTTTTTTTTTGTGATATACATATGTAATATACATGACTTTAGTATTGTGTGAGTTTAAGACAAACAATAACCCTTTTTATAAGGTATGCTAGCTTTTTATCGTGATAGATTCATTGGTCTATATATAGAGTTCTCTGATACCTCGTCGCTGCATAAAACTATAATTAATTACTTATGTTATCAAAATTTTCTTGTGATATGTCTAATGGGGTGTTTTTTAAAATCATTCAGAAAAACTGAGCTCGATGATTTCTAGTACCTCCCAAAGATTGCACTGTTAGTGTAGACTTCAAAGTTTCATGCTAAATTGATGTCAGCCATATGGCTAGTTGAAACAGTTTTATAGGTGCCTGCGGAGAATCGCGGAAAACTCTGACTACTTTCGAAGGACAGATAGGCTTGAAGATTTCACCACCAAAAAGTGATCGAGCATGGAGAGTATCCCTGGAGGACAGTGAAGTGTCCCTGGTGTGTGTTGTTTTTCTGCGTGTTTTATGTCAATTTAAATCCCTGGTAATAGTGTCAAAAGCTTGACCCGTCTCAAACTTACACAATAATTTAACTTCTAAAAATATGACAAAAAACTTGACCCAATTTATATTAAGTATTTAACGTACAAAATCAAAATGTTATATAAAATATATAAAATAGTTCACACACTATGGGTCATACGCAAGTTTACATATCGCTTCAAGTAATATAGGACTTTCTTTAAAAACTCCAGTATCGATCCCACAGAGAAGCCCAATAAAAAATCCCTTAAGCTAATTCTAGTCGTTACTATCAAGTCATAGTTTGGGAGATGGAAATTCTTATGATAATAACATAAATCACAATATTCAAACTATAAAAATTAAAGTAAGAAAGACAAGTTGAAAAGTAAGAAAGACAAGTTAAAATGGGTTTAATGAATGCTAACAAAAATGTAACTAAAAGAACTAAGTTTACTAAACTAATTTATAAACTTCAGAAGTAAAATTGTTTAAACTAAACAAAGTTTCTGTGACGAAGAGTTCAAATTTAAAAAAGCATCATTCCCCTTTACAATGAGTATATGGATTGTGAAGAAATTAAAATCAATTAAAAATATATATAATTGTATAGTGTCAAATAAGAGCAATCATATTTTTTACCCTCTTTCAAGTGCATAAAGAATATTGACTAATCCAGAGTTTGGTCTGTGATTCCGTGGTTAGGTTGTGATGATACCAGCTCTCACTCCAGAGCTCCCACTTCTCCCTCCCTTGATGGCTAACAATCTCGCATTAGTTGGAGATTTTAATCTGTCGATTGGGAGTTTTAATCTCTCATCTTAAAATCTCCAATTCGGGATCCAACACCTATTTATTTGCATTCAACCCTATTCAACCCTATGGATAACATCCTCACCCATGGAATTGAATGTGACTCTCACTATGATGTAGAAATTATAGCTCTTTCGAATCATATTTTTTTTAACACATTTTAACATTTCAATTGGTAAGATCAAAAAGTAAATTAAGATCGGAGTTCAAATCATCACAAATATTTGACATTTAAAACCGTATAGAACAAAATCAATTCTTCACAAAACCAAATTCATTGTAGGGAGACGGATAAAGAAGACTGCTCAGAATTCATGAGAACGATACGATAAAACACGAATTTCATATTTAAAAACAAGTTTACAAAATAAAGAAAGAAAAGAACACAACTTATCTCACACCCCTTTCTAAGTGAATCCCTAGAAGTTCCCTTTAAGCACTTTCTCTCTTTACAATCACACTTAATTCTCTCCTAGAAATCTAATGAAGAAGAAATCTCTCACCTTCCATCTCCTCTTACAACCCTAGAAGAAAATCTTCTCTTCTCCAAAGTTTTCCTCTCACTCTCACGCCACACTCATGCCCTAGACTCTTCTCCTTTTTAATTAAGGGTTGTCTCCTTTAAAAAAGAATTCAAAATTTCCTCTCAAATTCTCTTCAAAAGTCACATCTTTTGAATCCCAAAAGACATGTCCATTCATTCAAGAAAGATATCCCTTCATTAAAGAGTCTTCTAAAGTGTCTAGATGCATTGAATCACTCCATGGAGCGTTTGAATCATTTAGATCCTTCAAAATATGCTCAAAGTTCGTCCCAAACCGCCTTAATCTGTCTTATATCTTCTCTGGCGCTTCAGGCGCCAATTTTTTGGATTTTGGTGCCTCAGGCGCAGTTTGGTGTCTCAGGCGCCACCCTGCAGCAGCTCCACCATTTTACTCCGTTTGGCTCCGTTTCGCCCATTTTCAGTTGTGTTTTGCTCTTAACAGATATACTTACAAAATAAGCAACGACATTTCTTTAAAGTATAATTTCATTCAAAAACATGTGAGAAAAGTAGATTAAGCACAGAAAGACATCAAAATGTGTAAAGTCAAAATTTTTTTTCTTGCTCGTTTTTACTCCAAATTACACTATTTTTGTTTCATTTTTTTCCAAAAGTCAATTTCTTGTACCTAAAACAAAAAATATGCAAAATACATTTCTTTAAAGTGTAATAACATTAAAAATCATTAAAATTGAGTATAAAATATATATTAAAAAGTAGGTTATTTTTAGGCGTGTCAGATGACTTATCTCATGAAACACGTCGTCTGTATTTTAAAAATAAGATTAGGATGATATTAATTGTTATTTTAATACTCATTTTCTTAACTCTATTAATTATGCTACTCACATTTAAGTGAGACGTCTATCTTTTTTTTGTAATGTTATGCACTAAATTTTTACTTTTAAAGTATAAAATATATTGACATGAATAATTTTATTGTAAACAATATTACTGTACAAAAGCAAAATGGTCGTCTGTTCAGAATTAGCTGCAGCACAGTTGTTTTCAAATTATAAAAAATAAATAGACAACCAACTTATCATCAATAATTTATTATTAAGCTGCAGTTGCCTCAAAACAGACCCTACAATTATCCCATGAATGGGCTCTCAGCCTGTTATCCAAACGCCCGGCACCTCAGGCACAACTAGCGACTTCTTCACTTTCTCACACACAAATCCACCTACGACCAGCCCATCAACGCCTCTCCTCACTTCTGCTTCCATTTTCCCAATCTTGTTCTGTCTCGATTCCCCATGCGAAAACAGTCCTAACTCCTATCACAACAGTAGCTTCTCGAAATTCCCACTAAAGCTGTAGATCCTTCACCTGACTACTAGTTGTTGCCAATCCATGGTCGGCTCCCCCCCCCCACCCTCTTGCCACCGACCACTCTCTTTTTATTTTCCTCTTACTCGAGTGGTATACCAGCACACCCCATTCGCTGTCGCTTTACTTCATCTTTATCTCGGGCAAGCTATAATTGTCTGTTAATCATCTCTACAGCCACCAAACTTCCTCGTTCCTCCTTTCTCTCTCGACGGCCACCCCATTCGCCACCACCAACATTCTGTATACGCGTGCTCAAGACCCAATAGGTAGAAAAAATATTACCCTCGGAGTTTGGACGTAGATTTGCATCTGAACAACAGACGTGATAAGCAGCACGAAGTGGGATTTCGGACCTCCGTTGTATCACATCATAATAATTTTTCTTATGGGTAAGCCCTGTACACATTTTTTTGTAGCACTGCAGGAATATCCCCAGGCAAACCCCTACACAAGGATAATGCTACGAGGCAACAAATTTTTGTTTGGCTGCAGTTTATAGAGAAGAACTGACTTGAACTTATTTAGACTAAAAAACAATCGCTAAATAAAATTATTATAGTACAATTTATGATCAAAATTAGGACTTAAAAACTTATTATGTAGATCATCTCAAAAGAATAGGGTTGGATATAAACTAGAGTTGCACTAGACTTATTGGAGATTCAATAAGTCATTAACAAATTCGAAAGGAACGTGTTGTGAACTCACTAGCTCACCTACAAGTTATCTTGAAAGACGTGCATGCTTTTGCTCAGATATTTGAAGCTTAAATGTTTGCTTGTGCTCTGATCTGTGTGTCCAAATTTAAATTACAATGTTTGAGAATATTGTACTTTTTAGAATAAATTTGATTTTAATAATCCCAATGTATGATAATTATAAATATTTAAATTTAGGCATTTGAGAATGTTGTGCAAGCTAGCTTAAAATTTTTAGTTTTCGTATGCTCTGACCATAATTATATGTTCTTGAAATTATGCACCGAGAATGTTGCATGGGTTGAAATATAAAATAAGCTCCAGCTATTCTGGTAATTTTAAGAAATGTGTAGGTATATTTAAACATGGCAACATCTTCTTTTAAATCAAAATTAACTTTTTAAGTTAAAGATACTCTCAATTGAGCTGCCTCGTCTATAGAGTAAGATTGTAAGTCCCATTTAGCTAGTTTGATCCTTCCTCTAATTAGGATCGGAGTTGATGAGACTTAACCCTCAATGAATCTACCTTATTATTCTCCTCATAAGTACATAATAATGCATTTTTAACTTTGAAATAAATAAACTCACTTAAATCGCAATAAAACCATTTCAATTGATTTTTTTTTTTATGATAGCATTGTTGATTATAATTTCCAAAAAGAAGGGTTTATTTTTAATTTAAAAATTCAAAGGATATTTGAATAAACTTAATTAATATAAATCCTAAATCTAATTCTCTATAAGCTAAACGAACTTAATAATATTTAAGGATATTTATTTTCCCAATGACGACATATTCATCACATATTTTAACGATGGGAGTTTATTCATAAAATTAATATTGTAAATTATAAAATCTAAAAATATTTAATTGAAAATCTATCATTTAAAAGCTAAGAGGAATCTTTATTCATCTTTTACAATAGTTTGTCTAGGGTGATGAGCGGACAGAGGACTCAGACCCCTCTAATTAAATGACTATAGCACAAGTGGTTGTAACTGTTATTTATGGGATCATTAGATAGTGCCCTCATTCATCTCAGATTTGTTACTTTTGAGTGTATGTGTCTCAATCGACTCCATATTTGTGGGTTATTTGTTCATTCGACAAAACTTATGATTCAACAGCTTCATAGTCACATCGTCATAATTAAAGATCTCCTTCCCATGCTTGATTGTCGTCGTGAAGTTTTCGTAGTCATTCGAGAGCTAACTCAATAGAAGAAGTGTCTCATCTTCATCTTTAACCTCCTCATCCAGATATAACAAATATATCAAAAGCTTTGTAAATCATTCAAGTGCTCATCAATAGTAACCTCACTATCTCTCATTTGAAACATGTGGATTTGACGCTTCGTATTGAGACGATTCTCTATGCTCTTCGTGAGATATTTGTTCTCCAACATTCCTCATAATTTTCCTGTAGAAGTCTCCATCATCACCCCAAATTTGAGCTTCTGAGAGAAGTAATTTCGAATCAAATCACAAGCCCTTTAGTCCATCTTCAACCAAACTCTTTCCGACTTCTCTTCAGAACATTCACCACTATCAAGAACTTTCTTCATATTCAATTAGCACAACACATTCACGAGGTCAACATCTCTGACCGCTACATGCTAAATTCTTTGTTTTCTGGAGGTCCATAATATTGCTTATAATTGTAGGCGTTTTGAGGATACCATCATTTATTTTGGTATTTGAATCTTCAACCCGGTCTTCTTTCCACTGCCAAGCTATCCATTCATTGTTGGACTGCCATATCTATAAATTGAAGAATGGGCTATTTTTGGCAGGGAAAGGCATCCATCCTGGCGTTCTCCGTTCAATAAAACAAGGAAGAATTACTTCCTTACATACCACACTATTCTTATGTATTTACACATGTAATACCCAAAAATTGATTTTTTTTACATCTACAGTTTCTCTCTAGTTTTTGGTCCTTTATTATTGGCCTTGTGGTTGGCCTCAATTCTTGGTCAGATTTCTTGCTGCATTGTTTCTACCTTCCCCTTTATTCAATGAATGGTATTGTTTTCCAGTTTCATTTGCTCTAAACTCCTTTGTTTTTCTCAGCTCTTTTGCAGCCATGCACTTTGCATGTTCTTCTCTATTTGTTAGCCTGTCTCTTCTTTGTGCAAATAAAATTTTAAAAGTATAAAATGCATTTCCAGCTCATTTTTCTTTGCACCCAATCTCGCCATGATAGTTGGGACATTTTCATGACTCTTATTTTGCCTTTCAAAAAAAACTTTTCCCAACTTTCTCTTGCGTTTTCTTCTTGCAGGAGAAGTCTCTCGTGCGTGATAAGTTTCTCCTTGAGAACGAGGTATGTTCATCTTGCTGTCAAGCTTATATATATATATATATATATATTTATGTATTTGTATGAAATGGTGCTATTTCTTTTTTGGTTCAGCTCGCTGAGATGAAGAATGCGTCAAAAAATGCACAAGAAAAACAATCAAAAGTGCAAAGTGACCCAGCAAGCTCATATTTATGTATTTGTATGAAATGGTGCTATTTCTTCTTTGGTTCAGCTCGCTGAGATGAAGAAGGCATAAAAAAATGCACAAGAAAAACAAGCAAAAGTGCAAAGTGACCCAGCAAGCTTCTCAACACCACCCACCTTACTATTAATAGACACAATAGACTCCCCTTCCACAAGCATTCCGCCATGGATGCTCAGGCCTGCAACCTGAACGGAATGCTGCTGCTCTTTAAGGTATTGTGAGTCGTATGGCTTATTGTAATGCATTTGAGGCGCTAATGCCGTAGAATATGTCTAAATCACGCGTTAATGTGATGCTTGGAAACTATTAATAGGCTATAAGTGCCTAAAAAATTCATGTTGTGCCTCTTGTTAATACATGTGTTGTAATTATATTGTGCTTGTTGTGATATGCTGCGTTTTTTGTGAGTGGCATTTTAAAAAACAGTCTCTATGAGGTTCACCAAAGAGAACAGAGTGTTTTATTGATGGAAAATTGTTATACACTCCAATAAATATAAATACTAAATTATTCTGAGGTGCCCAACTACCTATTCGTTGCCCGAATTGTTGAATTGTTTATCTGATGAATTGTTGAATTGCCCAGCTGGTCAATTGCTGAATTTCTTAGCTGCACAGTTACCCGACTGTCGAACTGCATAAGTGCTGAATTTTTGAATTGTTGGGTTTTTGAATGCCCAACAACTGAATTGCCTAATTATACAATTGTTGAACTGCACAGCTGCTGAATTGTCTAATCACTAAACTAACATATTGCCCAGCTGTAGAATTGTCGGATTGCCTAAATTACCCCACTGTTGAATTGTTGAATTGCCCAGCTACCGAACGATCCAACTGTCAAATTGTTGAATTGTCAAACTATTAAACTCGTAAACTGTCAAAATGGTGAAGTGTTTGAACTGCCTAGTTGGAGAATTTATTGAAGTACCTAACTGGAGATCTGGTTGAACTACATAGTTGAAAAACTGGTTGAATTGCCTAACAGGAGAACTGGTTGAACTTCCTAACAAAGAAACTGACACTAAAGAAGAGTTTTGAATTAGCGTCGAAAATTTTAGACGCATATATTTTAGTCGGATTTTGCGACTGATTTTCGGTGAACATAAAATTATTCTATTTGCGTCTGTTCTGCGCCTGAATATTATATACAAACAACAGCAAAATGAATGATATTACTGCAGCGGTTTTCACGTCGGATTTGAGTTGAATAAATCTACGTAAAATGTTTACTTAAAAGCGTAAAAAAAATTGACACAAAGTAGACGATAAATTCAACGCAAAAGACCTAAAAAACACAACTCGCGCCTTGCAATTCATTTTCTTCTTGGCACACCACGCCCCAGTCTTCTCTCCTCCCTTTACACCGAACCCTAGCAGCTCCTCTCCTCCCTCTTGCCGTTGTTGGTCGCCGTACTATCATCCTGCCACCGAAAACCGTTCACGATTGCCCCTTGTGAGAGGATCGAAGAAGGTAACTTCAGCCCATTTTTGACTTTTTCAAATTTTGGTAATTTTGGTATGTATGTAACAATTTTGGTATGTATGTAACATTTGAAGCTTAGGTGTTAGGAATGCATATGCATAAGATTTCAGTGGCGTGTAACATTTGAAGTTTAGGTATTTGGAATGTATATGCATAAGTTTAGGTGTTTAGCTATGTGTATATATATACTGAAGTATTGAGTGGTATGTATTACAATCTTGCTATTTATATATATATGTAAGCATTCAGTGTTAGCTTTGTATAAAGGCAAATTTGGGTGAGAATATAGTTAGTTTTGGAGTAGGCATGAATTAGGATTGGATGATTGAGTGTTTTTCTGCTTGAGTCATTCAATTTTGAATTTAATTAATTTTGTTAATGATTTGCATTTGGAATATATCTATGTATATTTTAGCTTTAGCTTAGGATTATATTTAGAGTAATGTAGGTTTTGAGTTTAGTTTTAAGTTGAATGTAGTTTAATTAAGATTTGATTTTAAATAGTTTTTTCTAGTTTATGTTATTTTAGCGTAAATTCATTTATGGGTTCTAAGTTAAGTTTGTTGAATTTTAATTTATTTAGTTTTACTTGAGTTAATGTTTGGAATTGAACATATATCTCATCATTATGAGGTGTGTAATTCAATTTATTTAGTTTTACTTGAGTTAATGTTTGGAATTGAATATATATGATGCGTGCTCGAAAATTTGCGGCAGTAGAGTAACGGACTATCTTCTTAGCGTTGCGTTGTACGAAAGTTCAAGTTCAACACATACACAGATGAAAGAGAAACAAGCGGTGATGACTCCAGAAATTTTTACGTGGAAAACTCGTAAGTGAAAAATCACGGGGCCTAGCCCAATTGCGGAAATCCACTATTGATTGATGATTATAGAAATTTTCTGTCCCATAGACGGGAAATGGTAACTATATTTTTCAGATTAAAACATTGACCGACGACGTCTCGTTGGTGGTGATCGATGGTGGGGTGCGGGGTTGGTGGGGGTGGCCGGCGATCGGCGGTGGTTGACAACGGCCGTCGTCTGCGGTGGTCTACGACGATCGGCGGTGGACAACGACGGAGGTCAGCGGTGGTCGACGATGATCGGCGGTGATGTTGAGCGGCAGCTTCTCCTCAATGCCACAAACTCTCTCTAGGCTTCAATAATTGAACGTTTCTTGTTTAAAATATCGTCTCGAGATCCTTGTTATATTTCGAGATTCGTGCCGGATGATAAAAATTTGTTAGTGGTGTATCATATATAATAAATAAATAAGCTAAAAGATTTCAATGATTTTTAGATGTAATGATATTAAATATCATACTTGTTACATTGAATTGAATTATACCATATAACAGTTATTTATCAAATCCTGTGGCAAGCAGGCTTTATGAGATTTAGAGAAGCGGAAGCTTGTGAGACTTAGTAAATCCTATTAAAGTCACATAAGTTTTTTTGATTTATTCTCTTTAGAATTTAATTTCTTTAAGATTTTATAAATTTGGATTTACAAGATTTACTAAATTTTATTCTTGCAACCAAACAACCACTTAAATTCTTTTAGTTACGTATAAAACTCAATACGTGCTTTGCCTAGCTTTTATTTATTCTGAATTAATGATTTTATTTTCAAACTTGCCTAAATTGAATTTATATTCAAACTCAACTAAACTAATTATAATGAAATAATAATTATCACGGATCTTTTGTGAATATAGCTCAGAATCTGATGTGCAATGTTTCAAGGTTTTGAAATAGCTTCATAGAAGACACATTTGTTGTTCTTTTATTATCATCCCATTTCTTCCCGAATTATTGAAGTGTTTGGTATGATTCATATACCAGATAAGGGACAAATGTTGGAGCAGAACTAAGCGAGCCAGTGGAGCAGAGCGAGTGAGCGGAAGCATTTGTCTAATCGGGGGAGATTCCTAAGGTGGGTTGGGGGTGCAGGGGCAATATGTCTGCGGTATGGTACATGTGTAATTTTGTAATTACATATTGTATCCTAGGGTTATATATA
>NW_018165313.1:1222743-1352572 GCF_001263595.1 Phalaenopsis equestris | reverse complement strand
TATATATATATATATATATATATATATATTGTATTATAACCCTAATGGGGATGTACTACTTTTCAAGAAATCAAAAAGCCGCTGCTCTTGCTCCCGAGGGCAAAGGTAAATTGCCGAACCTCGTTAAATCCCTTTGTTTGTTCCTGATTCTTGCGTTTTCTTCGCCCTAATTTCTCAACGTGAAGCTTGAGCCAATTAAAGTATAGACTGAGGAATTTATATAAACAATATTTCAAATTACTTATTTTATGTATGATGGAATTTTATAAATAAATCATTTAATTTAGTGGTGGGGGTTGTGGTGCCCGATGGTCAGTGGTGGAGCTGGAGTTACCTATTTTATAAATAAACATTTCATGTGATTTAATTTTTGATAAAATGCCTCAAACGAGTTCTATATATTTATGCTTTGCAAGTAGTACTCAAATCACATCCAAGACAAAATCACTTGTATCAAATGACAAAAACACCCCCTCTGATAACCAAAAAATCCTAAAAGTTATTCCATTTTGATGTCCCTATAAAGATTTCATCGTCACTCTTTATTCTATACATCAAGATATATGATGATCATTACTAGAGATTTATATTACCAGCAAAAAAAAAAAAAAACAGAAATCTCAAGAAAAGTTAATGCGTGTCAAAAAAAAAATCGAGAATTATCAAATTTAATGTGTTTAGTCCATGCAGGAGAAATCCTACTGGAGGTATGTCTTGTTCTGACTGAACTGTTAATAAGATGTAGCTGCAAGGTGACTTCTGTGTGATATTAATAAAATCATGCTTTATTTGTCGTGCAGATGATTGAGAATGAGAAGGAAATAACGTGAATATAGCCAAAGCAAAGACCAAACAAGCTGATCGCTGTCCTAAGGTATTCTGAAGACTACCGTGGCTTTATGTTTCAAATGCCTGCATGTTAGTTTTATATGATCTAGTTCTGTAAATTTCTCCGAGGATCTAAATTATGGGTCTATGCTTGCTACTTTTTTTTTATAATCGTTTTCTTTTATCCCTATTTAGTAAAAAATTGTTATGCAATGTGTTAGTGTGGTGTGGGAGTTAACTAATAGGGAGTGTGGTATGTTTTCTGTTGATAATGTTAAGTATTGTGAATGTATGATACATTTCCTAGAATATATTTAACCTGTTTTTTGGGAGTTGTATTTTTGGCATATACAGATTCTTGGTTATTATAATTATTATTATTTTTATTGTTTCACTTGCTTGTTGAGAATTGGTTTTTTTTCTTTTTTTCTTTATTTTTTTTGAGAGTGGGTGTGGGGGTGGAGGTAATTTTTTATATAAATGATTGTAAAATTATTACGGGAAAATTAACCTTTTTGAAAATTATTGTTGATATTAGAAATACTTCTTTTATGAGGTGAGACAGTGGTTTTGTTTTTTATGCATCACACTTCCGATTTTATCTGGTTCTCGAAAGCATGTTCTCACCAAAAACTACTTTTATTTCCGGTTCTTTGGCTTATTGTCAAGATATCAAATCGGATGAAGTGGCAAAGAGAAGTGAACACCTTATGGTGGAAATGAAGAATCTCGCTATTTTATGACCCCCTCTTTTTCTGTTAAAACAAAAGTAGGAATCAAATTCTTCATCTTATTTTGTGACCCGTGGCAAAATACTCATCGGTTAAACAGAAAGAGAATAATACACTCACTTGATACTGAGAATATATTAAAAATATATATTCTTGCCTCTAGTTAGGTTTGACGAATAAAGTGTTGGTCTGATTTGTCAATTTCCCTTTAAACAATTTTGTAATGGTCTATTAGAAAATGTTGCTTTAAGGAATCTTTTTCAGAATCACTTTTATCTTTAGCTTATCTTTCCTCTCCTTTACTCCTAACATTATTCTAGGGACTTTTATAACTGCTATGTTTGTGGAGGAGATTAAATAGGTTGTTGGTTGATGCTACCAAAATTTATGCCACTCGTCTTAATGGTTTCACAACTAAGCTAGTATCTCTCTCTCTCTCTTTTTTATATCGTTATTGAATAATTTTGCCTTATAAATCAAATTTAAGCCTTCTTAAGACTGTTAAACCCAATCTCATGTTACTTGAAATAAATTTTACGCCTGCTTATTATGCTGCTGATTATAGACTTACATTTCTATGTAATAATGTCTATAAAATTATCACAAAAAATGTTGGTAACCATGGGAAGAAAAAAAAATGTTTTGCTTCATATTTCATCATTTGAATAAACTTTCATTCATGAACATGTCTGATTGATAATTAATTTAATGTTAATGCCATCCTCAAATATAATTTTATTACTTTAACCATAATTTTAAATAGTTTTGTGATAATGTGAAAGACGTCTATTGAATTTGGTCAATAATAATTACTTATCACGTAGGCTTGCTCACAGAGGTTTTCCTCATACGATTCTCTTGAATTAAAGGTTTTATCTTTGATGCCTTTTTATTTTTTATTATTAATAGCTATCTTAAAAATTTTTGTATGCATATCTAATGTTTTTTGTCGAACTTTTTTTTTTCTTAATTATTATAATGGGCTAAAGACATGGTTGTCATTTGTCTTGTTTTGTTTTTCTACAACTTTAATATATTCTTTGATCTATTGTAGTGGATGTCTTCGCTAATATTATGGATTCTCTTGCATCCTCTAGTTGTTTTATTGGCATTTAATTGAGTGATTAACATCTCTCTTAATTTTACATGCTCTTGATTTTGTATTATTTGATAAAACATCTTCTTTTAATGTCAATGCTTTAAAACAGATTTTGGAAATATTTAATTAACTTCAATTGAATTTTGTTGAATGCAAAATTTTTCTCTATTTTTCAAAGATTACTATCATTGGCTCTTTGTTTTGTGAAATTCTTGGTTATCAAAATTTTCTTAGCAATATTCACCTTTCTCTCTCTCTCTCTCTCTGTGTCTCTCTCTCTCTCTCCCTCTCTCTCCCTCTCTCTGTTGACCTCACTTTTGATTGAGGTCTAGTTTCCTCCTTAGAAACCTAGGATCTAGTGATAAGACTTTCCTGTTGACTATTCCTAGAGGACTAGTGATGGTACCCTCACCTTTAAAAATTCTAAATTTTTTCTTGCTCTTCTTGAAGTTTCACAGGTTGGTTCTGACATCTAGCACTTAGTAGGTGGGACCAATATGAGGGAGCTCAAGAGGAGTCCCCACAGGACTGTTTGGCCTTGTTTGGCCTTTTGGCCTTAGGGTTAGCTCTGGGTGGTGTGGTCTTGGTTAGTCTCACATAGACACACTTGCACTTGCACTCGCAACCTAAACCCTACCCCAAATATGCCTTAGCTTGATCCCCTATTATATTGGAAACTCATGTGGATGGTCCCCCAAACCATTAGCCCTGGGCTAGGGTTTGGCTAAGATTAGCACATGGATGATCCATAATGGGAGTTCCCTTAGTTTCATGGCTCAAATAGGGTGACTTCATCATTAACGTTCTCAATTAATTATAATTTTATCAAATTCCCAATTTTGACCCTTCTTGGTCCCAAACTTCACTAAATTATCAAATTGCCTCTAAACCCTAGATTTTCCAAAAATTCCCAAAACTACCCAAATTCTCAAAATCTCTTCAAAAATCATTTCAAACCATTCCAGATCACTCAAATTGACCAAAATACCTCAAATTTTCCAAAAATCCTAAAATATTCCCAAAATACCATTCATATCCCAAAAATTCTAAAAAAATTCCCAAAATTTCTAAAATCACTTCAAATGTCCTCAAAATTAATTTGAACAACTCCATTGGGTCCACCAAATTGACCCATTTTGACCAAAATCTCAATTTTACCCTTAAAGACCCAAAATGCCCAAATCACTCCCAATTTCCACTAAATTGACTTCAATCTCCCTCAATTTTAATTCAAAACTCAAATTCATCATCCCCAATTTTAATTGAAACCAAATCCCAGCCGAATTGAGCCTAATCCAAAATCCCCAATTTACTCATATCCTTAAATTCCCACCAAATTGAACCATATCCAAACCCAAAGTCTAACCCAAATGCCCCAAAATTGACCATATGGCCAAATTCCTCCAAATTGACCTTCAAAATCAAATTCAAAATCACCCAATTCCTTTTCCAAACTTCTCATGACAATCTTCCCCATCAATTTGATCAATCACTTGGCCCAAATCTCAACCCAAACTCAACCTAGACCCAAGTTCAAACCAAAACCCTAATTTTGAACCTAAGCCCTAAATTGATTGAAATCCTTTGCATTAGCCAACCTTAACGCTCTCCTGCCTTGGTTAGCCACGTTGGATGCTAATCAAATCACCCAAAACCTAAGAATTGAGCCATGGACCAAGGGTCCCCGAAATTAAGGAGATATGCTCCCCCTTTTTGGCTAAACTCCTCCCCCCATGCAATCAGCCATCAAATCTTCAATATAATCACAATTAAGACTTCCCTGAACCACCTAGCCACCACCTCACCTCTGGCCAACCATCCTAGTTGCCGGAAAGCACAAATCCTAGGGGACCGTCCTCCCTTTAAACGCAAAATTGAACCCATCCACTATGGCGCGTCCCCATTGGATGCTTGCGCCACTTAGCCCTCCACCTCAGCCTTCTTGCACCACCCAATCAGAACATGAGCCCTCCCCTTGACCATGGCTAGAAGAAGCCCCCTTTTTGGCAAACTCCCAAGTGTGCTCAATTTCTTGGGGAAACTCTGTTAAAATCTCTCCAGAGCTTCTCCTGACTTTCCTAAGCACAAGCCAACCATCTTCAGCTCCTCTTTGCCCCTACCTGAGCTCAATTTTGAACTCAAAATCCAAGGTTTTTTTTCTGTCACTCCACCAAACTCCACAAAACTCCAAATTAAGCCACTCAAAAGCTTCCTCAGACCAAACGAGGAAGTTCCCCATCAAAATTCCCCTTTGTTGAGCCCTTTAACCCATCTCTAGGCCAAGGCCACACCACCCTTCGATCGAAATCATACTTCGAGTTTACACCAGAGCAAACTAACACTTCGAAGAGGTTCGTTGACTCCAGTGAAGCTTCCACAAGCACCCAATCGAGGCCTCACCTCTTGGACAAAGATTTATTTCAAAAACTCTAATTTTTTGCTCGGTTTCACCAATTGTGAAGAGAACTTGTATTACATACACAATCAGACAGTGTGTGTACACACACACACACACACACACATTATTACAACAACCACACTTTAATAGGTCAATTGAAAAAAACCTTTAACTACAAAAATTTCTAGAAAGCGGAAAAAAAAATAATTCCCAGAACATAATTGGGGTGACTATCTAAAATGCAAAGCAGACAAAAAGTTATTCTAAACAGATCTTTACTATCTTAGATGAAGGGGTATCAAAGAAATAATAGAAGATAAATTATTAGCTCACTCATGTTACCTCTAATAGCTCCAATGTGAGGATCTAATTATTGATGCAACTCAAAATAGCTTTTATTGCATTTGAAGTTTTATAAAAAGTTAGAGATTCAATTGAATCATGTACTTGCTTAAAGGAGAAGATTAAGCTCCCCATCTTGTTAACATTTAAAAAAAAAAAAAAAGGTTATATCATATTAAGATATACTCTTTATGACCTAGAGGGCAAAAAAATATTTTTTTATAAGTAAATTTTATATATTCGTATCTATATTTAAACCATCTTGTATTCCATATTTAATGTCAACAAAAAATTATTATTATTATTATTATTATTATTATTATTATTATAAATGTTATCTTAACTTTTCATCTAAAAAGGTTTAAAAGATATAAACATTAAAAATATTCTCAATTATGGGCATGATCCTCCTTCCAAAGATCTCGTGATGGTATGTGGCATATAGGATCTTCGCTTCAAACCCTTAGGAGATACATAAATAAAGAACCTTTGATGAGAATCTGATGTTGGCCTTTAAAATAAGATCGATCTCCGCATATTTAAAAATCTCAGAAGAAATATATTCTCAAATCACCTAAAATTATTAAAAAACATAAGCCATGAAATGAGATTTTCTATTTATCTAGGATCCCTTAAAGGTAAAAATCTCAATATGTTTATATTTGCTATATATATATATATAGACACACACACACACATATGTAATTCCTACCACAACTTTCTAAAAGTGTTCTCTCAACCACAAATTTACAATTATCTTTTTAAAAAATTGCACCCACCCCAAACATACCTTTAATCTACAAGAGAATAAATGCATCATGCATGGAATTAGATGATAAAGACTGATCAAATATCATGAATAAAATGAGTCAATCTCAATTATCATTAATTAAATAAGAACATTTGATTTTAAAGCCTCTTCTTCAAGAAGATAAAGAAGATATTTTTGCCAATGTTTTTTGTTTTTTTGTAGAATTCCATCAAGAATGATAATTGTCATGAGAATAAGGGTATAACTAAACATAAATTAATATAAGATTTACAAAAAATATAAAATTATAGAATATCCAATAAATTATTCTTGTTAATTAAATTTATATTATATTAAAAGTAGATGCCCCTATTATAACTAAGTTGAACGAATAATTTTGATATTAAAAAATATACTTCCTTAAAGTTAAAGGTGTTAAATGTGATTTAATTATCTTACAAGTATTTTCTTATACATGAAGACAAATCGATTGCAGTAGTGTGCTTATAATAATGACAATGATTTTGATGCTTTCCTTGCCATGAAAATTGTGATCTCTTTTATCTTAATTATGATAGCCAATGGAATAGTCTTACAAATAGCAACCCAATGCCCCTAGCAAATTAGACATTCAAGTTTTTTTTTTTCCCTTTAGATGAATACATATTTATATTGAATATTATATTGATTGCTGAAAATAACAATATTGATTCCGGTTTTATTGTTTAGGCTTGTAATGTCATTGGCTACTTTAAATGCTTATTATTTTAGAATTTTATCAAAAGGCTAGCTTTATATGTTTAAGTGTGACTAAATAACTCATACTATTATCAATATTGTTGAATTGGATGGAGATGACACTTTTATTCTATTGGATGCTCTTACTTTCTTTTTTGTAGATACCAATGCTCTTCTTATCATGAGTTTTTCACACTTGGTACGCACTCACACTGAAAAACCCTTGTCAAAACTTCTTTTAAACTCTTCAATACTACCTTTTAATATTACATGCATTTAATAGCACCTCTCCATCCATTTTAAGGTTTGCATTCAATAACATTTATATCAGGTTGTCGCATTGCTTCTCTACTGTTATGGTGTTGTGATGCTGCCTTTAAGCAGTGGCGCTCAAATCTACCACTGTGGCACTAGGTGGCGACCATGTGGCTTTTAGTTTTTGGCATTGCGAATTGGTCTTTTTCTATCTTTTGATCCATGAGGCTGGTCGTTGATTGCAGTGGGTGCTTCACGTGGTAGTTCTGTGATGCTAGATTTGTCTTATCGACTTAGCTCGGCATGGTTTGACATGGTGTTATGGTGCTGGAACTAACATTGCGATGCTAATCACCCGAGATGCCTAGGCATTAAGCTCTCGAAAAAAATATCACCTTGGAATTGTAGGCATGATGTTGTGGTGTTGGTATCATGCATTGTGGCGCTCTAGCAAACCACCATACACAATTATGCAGAAATTAAATAAAATACTAAATAAAGTGCCTTTTTTAGTTATTTTTCTAAAGTTCATGATAATTTGGAATAGAATTTCTAATTAAAATTTCTTGCTTTTTTTGCTTTGATAATAGGAGTCTTAATTTTTTTCTCTAATTGTTTCAATAATTCTTGATTTTTTAATTATGGTAAATGGCAAATATTGTGATCAGTTCAAATTTCAAAAGGGTCTTAAGCAAGGTGTTCATATCTCTTATGCTCCATTTCTCATTGAAGAGGAATACTTACCTTAAGGTCTTAATAAGTTTTTCGGGGACCACCCCACTTTCTTACTTCAAAACTAAATTTGCTCATGATATATCTCATTTAAATTTTGCTAATGATTCTCTAGTTTTTTTTATTGGCTTTGTTAAAACTATTAGGTGTATAAAGAATTTTTTAGAGAATTTGAAAAATGTAGTAACTTACCAATTAATAACTTGAAAAACTGCTTTATCCTAACTAAAGCCTCACAACCTAGTTCCTAAAACCATATCAAGGACATCCTAGAATTTAATATGATTCTTCTCCCTATTAATTATCTCACTGTCCATATTTATAAAAGAGCTAAAATAACTTTCCGTTTTGAGGAAGATATCAATTACTTTAAGAATAAAATTTCTAGTTGGGAGTTGACATTCTACTTGTGTGGCATCTTGTATGATTATATTTAATGATTCTTTACTTTAAGAAATGGAGATATTAAAGTTGGAAGTTATTTCAACATATATGGATATTTGAGTGCTTTCATGAATGATTGTTTAGGCTTCTTTCTAGGAGAGGGTTAAGGATGCTCAAATGGTAGATGATGACTATGCAAGTTTAGTGGGTCGGATTCAACTAAGAGGGAGAGTCGAACTTTATGTGGATGAACATGTTTCATTGACTCATGGGTGTCTACTTTAAATTCTTTCCAGTAATTGCCTAAGAATTGAGATATTACATTAGACTTATTATTTTAGATTCATAATAAGCCTAAAGAGTCGTAAGATGTATCATGATTTGAAAATAATGTTTTAGTGACTTGAGTTGAAGTGTGAAATGACAACATTTGTTTTAAATTTGAGACTTGTTAGATGAAAAGAATAGAGAATTAGAGGCATAACATTTTACTATATCTATTGCTATTCTTAAGTGGAAGTGGAAGCAGGTCATTATGATTTTGTTATGGGTTTTTGAGGTCTTGACAAGGTTATGATGTTGTGTGGATGATGGTTGATGAGTTGATAAATAATATGTTTTTTTTTTCTTACAAGGCTAATGAATTTAGTTGGGAAATAGGCACATTATATATAAGTGAGATTGTCAAATTGCATGGAACATTAAAGACTATTATTTTTTAAATGTTGGCATATCACTTTTATATTTGGAGAGGTGTTTAGGAGAGTCTAGAGACCAAGTTAAACTTCAGTACAACCTTTGCCCACAAATAAATGGTCAGTCTGAGAGGATCATTCAGGTGTTAGAGAATACTTTTTCATTATTTGAACTTGATTTTATAGGAGGCTAAGATGATGTTATTCATTTGATTGAGTTTGCTTACAATAATAATTTCAATCAATTTTTAAAATGACACCGTATGAAAACATTATATCATAGGAGGTGCATGACTCATTTATTTTAGATATAGGTGGGTGAATGAAGATTGATAGACCCTAATTTAGTAAATAACACATTAAGAATACCAAAGTAATCAAAAATAGATTGAGAGCAGTACATAATAAACAAATAAATAAAATATCATCATCCCACATATCAGACAAAAGTTTATAATATGATAACTAAGTACGCTTCGATCATATTAAAAAATATTCTTTATAAAAATAAGAGAAAATTAAGTATTGTAATCTAACAATTATTTTTTAATATGATAACTGTTTGGTCTACTTATAAATAAGCATTGTAATTTTCCAAGGGGAAATGCATCGCTTATCCAAGGCATCATCAAGCCTCTTTAAAAGAAAAAAAAATATTACACGCGGATGAATTTGTATGTGCAGATGAGTGCATTCAGGGTGTGCTTAGGAGTATACTCGTGGTGTACTCGCCCAATTTGCGCGTATGGATTACACACGTAATAATCTCTCACTTTATAAAGAAGTTTTAGAGCCTCCACTCATATACTTAGGATGATAGTCGACCACTTATTATAAGAGAGAAAAAAGATGTCTACAAAATGAGAATTAAGAGTTTTGATTTTTCTTCCTTCACAAACAGATGTATTTTACAAGCACTCTTGCAAGCTTATTATAAGTTTTTTAACAAAGTTTTGGCGATTATGTATCATTTTTAAAAAAATTAAAAATTATTTATTTATATATTTAAAACAAGATTCAGTTACTAATTTTATTTATTCAGACATCATCAACCTCAAGAATAAAGGTGACATTATGTACTTAAGAATATAATGTCAATAAAGTGATTGAACATTATTATTATTATTTTTTTTTTCAAAATTATGATTGTGGGTTATAAAAGATTATTAGGCTTTGTTGAGAAATTATGACGAAGAAAAACATGAATCGACACAAATACAGAAGAACACAAAGATTTAACGAGGTTCGACAAAGATGTCTACGTCCTCGGGAGCAGAGCGGCCTATTCCTTTCAATATTCAAAAAAGATGTTACAAAATAGAGGGATATCTCCTGGGGTTACTAACAGGCCTATTTATAACCCCGGGAGTAAACCCTAAGTACAATACGTAATTACAGCATTACCGCTGTACCGTACCACGGGGCTTTGTCCCTGCACCCCCAACCCACGTAACTTTCTGATTTGGACAGATTCTTCCGCTCCACTCCGCTTCGATCCAGAGTTTGTCCCTATATGGTATATGAGTCATACCATAACAAATCTCCACCTTGACGAATATCCAGCCCCGTAGGAGAAAAGTTACTTAGAAGTTACACCTGCACTACTGTGGGTTGGGCCACCATGCTTTCCTAGCAATTGCAAACATTCAACATGTTCAAGCGATGCAAAAACTTGTTGATAGTAACTGACTTGGTCAACATATCAGCTGCATGAACCTTTTGCAACAATATCTCACCAAAAACAATCAACTCTCTGATCTTGTGATATCTGACATCAATGTGCTTGATTCTCGCATGGTACACCTGGTTCTTACCCAGATAAATAGCACTCTGACTGTCATAATGCAACTGAACTACAACTTGCTTAATGCCCAGTTCCTTTACTAGCCCAGCAAGCCTTAAGGCTTCTTTAGCAGCTTTAGCTACTGCCATATACTCAGCTTCAGTTGTAGATAATGTCACAATAGACTGAATTGTTGATTTCCAACATAGAGGCCCTCCATCAAGAGTAAACACATGCCCAGTTGTAGACCTTCTGCCATCCAAATCACTATCTGAATCAACATACTTCACAACTGAAGGATCATTCTGCTGACTACAAAAAATAATTCCATGTCTTATAGTACCCTTCAGATACCTGAAAATCCACTTGACTGCTTCCCAATGCCGCCTTCCAGGTTTAGCCATATATTTGCAGACATGACTAACAGAATGAGCCAAATCAAGACGAGTACATAACATTGCATACATCAAGCAGCTAACTGCACTGACATAAGGAGCCTTTGTCATGTCTTCAATTTCTATATCTGTCTTAGGACAATGTTTTGAAGAAAGCTTAAAATGATTTGCCAAAGGAGTGCTTATATGTTTTGTTTTGCTCATCTCAAACATTTCCAGCACTTTCTCAACATAACATCGTTGAGATAAAAATAATCGTCTTGAGCCTTTGTTTCGATGAATCTCCATTCCAAGTATCTTCTTCGTAGGACCCAAGTCTTTCATGTCAAATTCCTGGCTTAATAAAGCTTTCAAACCACGGACATCATTCATATTCTTTGCAGCAATCAATATATCATCAACATACAGTAACATAAAAATAATAGAACCATCATCAAGGCTCTTCACATAAGCACAACAATCATACTCACATCTCTTGTAGCCAATATGAATCATGTAGGAGTCAAACCTTGTACCATTGTCTTGGAGACTGTTTTAACCCATACAACGATTTCTTTAACCTGCGAACAAGATGCTCCTGTCCAGGTTGAGTGAACCCTTTTGGCTGCTCAATGTAAATCTGCTCTTCCAAATCACCATGCAGGAAAGCAGTTTTAACATTCATCTGCTCTAAATGCAAATCCCAAATAGCTACCAATGCAAGAACTGCCCTGATTGAAGTATGCCTAACCACAGGAGAAAAGATTTCATCATAATCTATCCCCTTCTGCTATGAAAATCCTATTGCTATCAATCGAGCCTTGAACTTTTCCCCTTCTTTTTCTGATACTGATGGTTTCCTTTTGTAGACCCATTTGCACCCAATAGCCTTTTTTTCCCTCTGGAAGCTGAACTAGCTCCCAAGTGCAATTTTTCTGCAAAGACTCCATCTCCTCAACCATTGCACTCATCCATTTCTCTTTCTCCTGGCTAGTGATAGCTCCTTAAAAAGTGGCTGGATTATCGCTACTGATGAGAAGTGCACAAGAGACAAAATCTTCATAACTCAATCTGTTAGGAGGCCTTACATTGGTGCGTCTCTGTCTATCTCTGGCTTGATTATAATTCTGCAGATCATCTAGAATAAAATCACCAGGTGCTGGATTTGACCTTTCACCTCTCTCAGAAGCTACTGGCTGCTGTTCTAAATCCATTTGCACTGCATCTGAACTGGAATTCTTCTTTGACACATTGTCTTAATTCTGTTTTAACATAAACTGTTCACCATTTTCTTTGCAATCAGATCCCAAAACTTGTATCGTTTCACACATTTCTTATAGCCTAGAATGATGCACTTCTTAGATTTTGCATCAAGTTTTGATCTTTCATCTCCAGATCTTTCATCTCCAGATTTCATCTCCAGGTACATGCACATAAGCAGGACATCCAAAAATCCGTAAATGATCAAATTTAACTGGATTACCTGTCCATACCTCTTCTGCGACCTTGCCACCAAATGTTGCTCGAGGTGATCTATTAATGAGATAACATGTCATATTCACAGCCTCTGCCCAGAAACTCTTAGGAAGCTTTGCTTTCAGTTCAGTCTCAAGCACACAAACACATTGCCCTTTCAGTTAAGGACCTGTTCATCCTTTCTGCCACCCAATTCTGCTGTGGTGTCTTGCACACTGAAAAATGTCTCTGAATCTCATGCTCCGCACAGAATTTCTGAAACTGTGAATCTATGTACTCTGCGTCATTATCGGACCTCAAATACTTGATTTTTCTGCCAGTTTGGTTCTTCACCTAAGCTTTCCATAGCTTGAATTTAGATAAGACTTCAAATTTCTGCTTCAAGAAATACACCCAAACTTTCCTGGAGAAATCATCAATAAAGATAACGAAATACTGAGATCCTCCCAATGACAACTCCCTAGTAGGGTCCCATACATCAGAATGCACATAATCAAGAATCTTTTCAGTTTTATGTTTTCCAGTCATAAAACTGACTTTAATCTGTTTTCCAAGAAGACATAACTTACAAAGATCGAGCTTACAACTTTTAACACCATGCAACCGATTTCTTCTATGCAATTCTGCCATCCCACGTTCACTGAGATGACCCAGACGCATATGTCATAGCTTTGTACTATCATCATCTGACTCCACATAATGAACTCCACCTACAACTGTACTCCCCAACAATTTGTCGATATTTCCTACAATTAACTTTCCTTTCATCACCGTCAGTGCACCTTTAACAATTCTGATGTTTTTCCTATTCTCATATGCCTTAGGAATAAAACCATTTCTGTGTAGAGTGCCCAAGGAAATCAGATTCTTCTTCAATTCTGGAATATGTCTGACATCACATAACGTTCTAACTGTGTCACCATACATATGAATTCTGACTTTTCCAATACCAACAATATTGCAGCATATATCATCACTCAAATAGACTGAGCCAGAATTACTGAGCCAGAATTAGTTAACCTTTAAACCACTCCCTGTTAGGTGTTATGTGATAAGAGCACCTTGAATCCAGAATCCATGCATCCGTGAACTGAGTTGATGAGATTGAAAGCATATCACTATCACTGCAATCTGAATTGTCACCCTGCACCACATTTACAGACTTCGATGATGCATCACCTTTCTCCTCAATCTGCTTCTTCAGCTATGGATAATCTCTCTTCATATAACCTGACTCCTTGCAACTGTAGCAATGAATTTTGTTTTTGGACTTCGATCTGAAATTTCGCTTTCTAGAACCCTCATTCTCTTTTTTCCTTCCACAATCATGTTTACCCTTAACATATAAACTGTCACCGTGAGAGCTTTCCTCTGCATTCTGCTTCCACTGGTTGTGAGCCAATAACGCTGCAGTAATTTCATCAATTTTGATAGTCTCTTTCCCATATGTCAGAGTAGTTACCAGGTGTTCATAAGAAGATGACAACGAACACAACAAAATCATCACTCGATCTTCATCCTCAATACTCACATCAAGCCGTGATAAATCCGTGATTATTTGATTGAAGTCATTCACGTGTTGCGCCAGATCAGAACCTTCTTGCATCTTCAGCCCATACTTCTTTTGCTTCAGATACAACTTGTTCGTCAGAGATTTTGCCATAAAATAAGTTTCCAATTTCTTCCAAACTTCTCATGGAGATTTCAGATTCATCACGTGATACATAACTTCATCTGCCAGACATAGGCGTATTGTCGCTGCCGCTTGCTGTTGCAATTCTTCTCAATCTTCATCCTCCATGACATCTGGTTTCGTTGCTCGTAAAACTTTCAAGATTTCCTGTTGCGCCAACAGATCTTTCACCATCGTTTGCCACAATCCGAAGTTACCAGTTCCATTGAACTTCACCACCTCGAATTTCACACCAGAAATTATCATTTGAAAATTAAACCTGCAATGAAATTTTTCTGCAAAAAATTACTCTACAAAAATCCTTGCTTAGAACCTTTTTTTTGAAAAGAAAAAAAAATTGAAATATTTCCTTCAAAATCTTCGAGCAAAGCAAATAATTTCTTCTCCATCTCCAAAAAAAAGAAATAAATATTCCCTTTATTTCCTCTCCATATCCGGTAAACGAAAACTTAATTAAATTTGCTAAATTTAATTTAAATTAACTTAATTAAAAAGGTTTAACATGTGTTTTTCTGACAACATGAGCATTGACCTCTAAAAACAGAGTTTATCATCTTCCAATCGTCGTCATCAAAATAGCATCTCCTGAGAATCATCTCTTGATCATCATCTCGATTATCATTATCATCTGATTAGCACAACACATTTAAATAAAAAAAATTCCATGCATCACATCAGCAGCTTTAGGCGAGCATATGCCGTGAGTGCAGAAGAACCAGGTTCTTCTGCTTGGAAGCTTCCTACGGCCATGAATTCATGGATTTGATTCTTCCATGGGACCCAGTCCCCGTCAAAATAAAATACCTATAAGCTTGCATATTTAATAATTCAAATATCAAAAAAAAATTTTGTTGTAAATTGTAAGACTTTACTGGCTCTTGAATTGTGGATAGCAATATTAGGTGGAATTCTTTGCGAAGTGGCAACAACCTGATTATCATAATTGTGATGGAAATCGGTGATGGAGGATGGGCGACGCTGGTCTGGTGGCGGAGGCGGCTTAATGGAGATGGCAACAGGGCAGCGGTTGTTGGGTGGATAGCGACGGTGGCTTGATGGCGGCGATGATGACGACTTAACAACAATGGTCTGACGGTTGATACGGTCGAACGGTAGTTGTTCAATGACAATAACAATCAGACATTAGTACTGGTATGATTTTGAGATGAAATTCTCCGTAAATACTGTATGAATATGAACCGCTTCATCGGTCATCCAGAGTGATTCCCTTGAATTAAAATGATGTTTTATGAGTATTTAAGTGACTAATGATGTCATAATTAAGTGATTTTGGACTCGTTCGATTCTTCTAATGGAGAAGCTTGATTTGACTATAAAGTTACAAGTTTTGGAATCCATTTCATCACTCAAATGATGATCCAAAGCCTCAAATTTTACTTGAACGACATGATCTGGACTTGATTGGTCCCAAGTTATGTGTAATCGGGGCTGGAATGATCATGCATTCGTAATTGAAATTATTTCTTGCTAAAAATACTTTGTGATTCATGAATGATTAAAATAATTTTTTGAGGACATATCAATTTAATATTAAATTGCCTTATTCACATATATACATCATACTATTCTTAAAATTACATCAAAAAAATTATTGTATAAACTATATACTTTTATACATACATTTTGATTTAACTTGTACATTTGGTTGCCACAAATAAACTAAACAATTTTAACTATCAATTAAATAAACATCTAAGAATTTTATGAATAGAATGCAAATCATCTAGTTGCTAATTAATTTAATTAATAAATATTATTATTATTATTATTTTTTAATATGTGAATTGAAATTTATCTCTATCAAAATTTATCTCAAAGTGTTTATGATACTCAGTAACTTCATACCACTACAGAAATATCTAAATTGGGCTATTACCCACCGTCACCACTTCTATTTACGTCCTAATATGTATATATATATATATGTGATACAAATCAAATACCCATATCTAGAGGGCAATATATATGAAATTTCTTAATTCCCAATTGGCAAAATATCTACTTTATGTAATATTTCATATGAAATTTCTTATTTCCCAGTTGGCAAAAACATCTATATACATATATATATATATATACATATAGCTCAGTTGGGGTGAAAATATTAGATACCGTACATACATATCATGTGTGGGTGATGTAACGGCTGGTGGTTGGTCGTCCGAATATGCAGTCATCCAGATGTATTATTTCTTCTTGGGAGAGGGAGATGGAGGCGGGCAAAGTTGACTTTTTCAGACGAAAAAAAAAAAAGGTTTTGAGCGGCTCAAATGAAAATACATGAGTTGATTGTTTAAGGGGTTATCTTTGGGGGGCCCTTGTGTAAAAAGCCCAAAAATTTCACTTAAATCATAATATTAACGAAAACATTAATTTGTTGGTACATATGAATAAATTATTTGCGACTTTCTTTCTCGAAAAAAAAAAAAATTTACAACATTTTTTTAAATAGAAGATCATACAGCACTTTCGCTTGCGGTGGCCACAGTATTCTCTATATATACCTCGTCCCCCTCTTCTCTCTATATACCTCGTCCCGCTCTGCTGGTATCGGTCATAGCTTTTCGTTGAATTAGGGTTGCGTAAAGGAGGAGGAGGAGGAGATCGAAGCGGGGACCGTGTTTTCTACGATGCCGAGGAGATCTCCATCTCTGTCGGCATCAAAGCTGATCTTCTCCCCCGGTACGCTTCTGATCGATCCATTCCTCAATCCATTTAGTTTATAATGATTTTGTGAAGTGTTGTGGAGTATGGATTGATGGATGTTAATTGTTCAGTTGATTTGGAATTTTGTTCTATGCAATGATATTGGGCGAGCCATTCGGCCCATTCGGCGTTGGTCTACAGTAAGGTTTTTAAATGAATCAGTGCACTTGATGAACAGCTTGAACTCGGATGGATTAATACTAGATCATGTTTGTTCAAATTAGTAAGTAAATAGGTTTGAACATTCTTTAAAAAATTGAAGGTTAAAAGAACTACATTTGAGCATAATGTAACTCATTTATTAATATTCACGAATAAGTTTAACAAATGGTTTGTTAAATAATCTATACTTATATGATATATTATTTAAATAAATTTTGATTTAGTAGAACTTATTTAATTATATATTTAATAGTAATATATTGTAGTTTAATATTAATATGCAATAGATTTAAAATATTTTTTTATATTTTTATTTCAATAAACTAATTTTTCAGCATTTAGTTGTGTAATTTGATTGGATAAAAGTTTACTTACAACTTATATATTATTTTATTTACTGAGCATACTTAGTTAGATGCTAGTTTAAATTTATTTAATTGTATATTTATTCATATTTGTAAAACTATTTGTTAATAAATTTATATAAAAAAAATTATGCAATCTTTTGAATTTTTAGCCTGTTTACTAGTTGTATATGAAATTAATGTATAAATCAAATTTTTAATTTTATATGAAAAATTAAGTATTCATTCTAATTTTTAGCTTATTTAATTAAAATTAACAAGCTCATTATAAATCAGGCATGATCATTAAAAAATTTTAGCAAGTCAAGTATGAATATATTGGCCCTTCAGTCAACCAAGGTGGGGTTTAGGATTTCTTATTTGTGTTTTAAAAAATATGTCTTTATTTCTTTAGATTGCATGATCCATGGGCAAAAGTAACCGATAGCAACAAACCATGAGTTTTTCCGACAATATTTTAATGCGAAAATTTTTAGTAATATCTGGTATATATACAAGCTAATTTTTGTGCTATGCCCTATCTTGATTGCGTGTCATATGCTAGAAAATCACCAATTTCTCACATAATGCCGATTTCATCTAAAAAATTAGTTTTTGAGAACATCATACGTAAGCCCATCATGTTCCAATAAAACTTTTCATCTAACTCTTCAATTGCTGTAACTTCTAATCTTCCTTTTGGATTTCATAACTTGTAAAGAATAAGAATGAAAAAGTTAAAAGGGATGGTCATGCAAATTAGTGGAGGGATATTTAAGTTCTAATTATAGGTGACTGGCATAAGTAAGATGAGAAAGCTAGACTGATGTCGGGAATCTATCGACACATAATTTAAGAAAGATATTTCAAGTATCTTAAGCAAACTAGGGATGTGTATGGTCATAGTGTTTTCATGTTTTAGCATTTGGTAAGTGAGTCGAAATGGTTGTTTGAATTACTCTCTCATTGCATCATCTCTTATATTCAATAAAAATTGATGCATATAATCTTTATAGATGAGGATTGAGAGGCAAATAAAATAATCTCTTATAATTATCATTTTCTTATGTTATTTTCTTTCATTTTGTTTGAGTTTAGGAGTTATATAAAAATTGCATTCATTTTTTATCGCATCATCCTCATAACATAACATACAATGGTTAACAAAATAATCTATTTTTTGCGCATTCAAACTCAACTTGAAAATTAATTTTGTTAGTTAATATGAATCTTCTAATACTAAATTATTTGTTGGATTGTTTTTCTTAGCAACTTGATAAGTTAGTTAAAATTTTTATATTGCATATTGAATTTTATTTTAAGGCCTTGCATTTTTACTAAAACAGATAAATCAGAGTGATTGGTACAACAATCCCACAAGGGTTGTTTAGCAGTATATAAGAAATCATAAAACCTTTGAGCTTCTTGTTTCGGAGACTCTTTCTCATCTTCTATTAATTGCGACCTAGTATCATCAAATACCATCTCTTTATATCTTTTGAATTGAATCCCTAGAAAAACTTTGGTAACGCTGAGGACATCCTGAGTAGGGGTATCAAAATGGATACCAAAGTCCTTTTTAACCAAAGCCTTCTAATTTTGATAACAAGTGTGCTAAATTTTAATTTTGAAAAATTTACTGTCAAATATCTTAGAAAAAAATGAATGGGACATCGAACAAGATTTGAAGAGTGTATATCGCTTACAAGTTTAACAATTGATTAATGAATGTCTATTTCGTATGATATATCCGATTTTTTTCAACTTTATATAAGATATTATTATGAAAATAACTATTTGAGACCTTGTTTTCATATTTATTGCGATCTTATGCTATATTATTTAGGAATTTGAAATCAATTTCATATAAGGCTCATATGTTTATAATTTTATTGAGTCTAGTATAGCAATAATGTTGTAATTTCAACTATAAATTTTTCTTAGAGCTAATTTATTTAAATGTGATATTCACTCCGTGTTTCAGGCAGAGCACCGACCCCTGCTCTTTTTTATTTTTCATGACTTTCTTTGGCTTCCAAAGAGAACTTTTTCTTATCAAAATCAATTATTTCAACTTTCTTATGATGTTTGATTCATGTATCCAGCTTAAGTTTCTGCTGGAGCATAAGATTCTTTTGAAGGAATGTTGTTCTTCCTACCAAAGAACCATTAATATGTTGTAGCTGCAATGAATGTGATTTTTGTGTGATTTCAATAAACTCATGCTCTACTTTGTTCACAGACATTTGAGGATGAGAAGGCCATAATGATGACAGGACATTCACAAGAAAAAGAGCAAAAACCATGACCTAGTAGGTTGATGGTTGAGATCTATAATTCTGAATGTTGCTTGAGGTATTGTGAGTGCTGTAACTTCATGCTCTTACATATTTTGCTTCTATATTATTTTTTGGAATTTTTTGGAGATTTTCTTAAAGTTGGTTTATATTTTATCCCATTTTTCTCGAAAGTGATTTCTCACAGACGCTCAAACCTTTGCTATTTATAAAACTCTGTCTTGACTCCATTCATCAAACTTATCTCCAAGTATCATGATCCATGCCCATTAGCCTCCTTTCTCATGCAGTTTGAGTTTATATCGTCGCCTCAAATTTAGCATCCATGGCTCACATGCAGAATTTAAACAATATTGGTGTTATTTATGAGTAATTTGATGTCCCATATGCGCTCATGTAATTCATTTTGTGAACAATGATCATTTGAGTAAACTTGGCTGCACTTGAAGAAATTTGATTCTATTTTGTGTGAGGTCACATTTGACGACCATTATTTTCATTGACTGGCCTTCCCAATGTATTTTAAGTCTTTTGAGCTTGACATTGTGATTTGTTTTATGATCAAATGATGTTTGAGCAACTTTGGAACTACTTGGAGTATCGTTACACCGATTTGTGCTCTCATTTAATCTACATTTTCTATGTCTTGCTCGACTGCACCGAATTGGAGGGTTTAAAGACGATGTAAAAATCAGAACTCATAATTTCGATCTTATTGGACTTATGCATTGCACAAACATAATGAGCGTAAGTACCCATATTATATATATGTTAATTAATAATAGAGCATATAATTCACTTGGAACTATTATTTGTTTGAAAGATCATCAACATGTTTGTATGATAATTGCAAACGTGTGGTTGTATAAATAGTTTTATGTTTTTATAAATAGTTTTAGCATGAATGTGAGATATTTTATGCACTTTAGGAAACAGAAAAATGATACTATAAACTTATACGGTCAATAATTCTCACCTTAAGTTGCGTGCACATCATCACACATGGTTAGACCTCATAGGAGAATAAGACAGAGAAGGATACCCTTATTGAATATGTAAGAATGTACAGGTAACTAATACTATAAAGTTCTGAACAAATATTTGGTGGAGTATCAGTTGACACGTAGATTTATATTTAAATGTTAGAACGATATGAGAAATCATGCAAGATATAACAATTAGTGAAATCTAAGATAAAAAAAACGACTAGAGCCCTAAACTTGGCTGGCTTGTGAATCGAACCCCCCGAGGGCCTCCATGTTTGGGCTTTCTTTTTACCCTCTTGTTTGTACAAGAAACTTATCTCTAGGACAATACAATACTCTTAAAATTATGAAAAAATATGCATAGGATACCAGACTATGTCAAGAGTAAATTAGCAAAATTGTTTGTAAATCAGACACCTAGCAACTAAAGGGAGTGCAAATTATACAGGTCTATGTTCTGGTCATATGCATGATTCATGATCGTATGTACATTTGAACAAAGAATTTGTATGATCTTAGATCATTTGCACAATTTTCGCAGATCAATAACTATTGGAATTTGGCTAGGATAAACCTATAAGTATTAGTATGATTAAATATTAATATTTATATATGAAGTCAGATTCATGAGAAGCTCATTAAACACTTGCAGCATAGTTCAATTCAGGTATAGATTAGGTGTCTATAATAGCTATAATTCATGCACATTAACGGAGCCAGCTCGGTTTCAATTTTATTTGCCTATATCTGCCTTCATGTGTTAAATGATTATGTGAACTTTCTGAAAAATATTTGATCCATGTGTGCAGAAGAAGTCTCTACTGGAGGATAAAATTGCTCTTGGGAAGGATTTGTAATCTTGTTATTAATGAGTTGTAGTAATAATCAAGGTGGCTGATTCATGATATTAATAAAATTATGCTCTATTTGATGGACATGTCGTTGAGAATGAGAAAGTTATAATGATAACATAATTTGTATTGCATATTTTTAAATAAATTTCTATATTGAACCATTCATTTAATATATACATTAATTTAAAAATAGATAACATAAATTGTGTCATCATTGTGGCCTTCTCATTCTCAATGATATGCATACCAAGTCAAGCTTCATTTTATTTAATATCACAAATCAATGCTATAAAATTAACGCATTAGTGTGCTACATGCGAGCTTATAATAGGTGGATTTATGTATCAAAATAAGTATGTTGTGATAATTGTTGATTATATATTGCCTCTCTGAAATAAATAGCCGGAGGTTGGAAAACGGTGTTTTAGAGAAATGCATATTTATTATTATTTTTATTACTTGCATTAAGCATCCCACACCATTACAGCATGATGATCATTAGTGCATCAAGCGAAAAATAAAGCAGTTGTAACCAGCTATGTCTGTGATTTAAAGATTCTCTGCAATGGGAGTGATCTCGAGCCAAAAGAAAGATAATCAATCTCAAAGTTAATCAATCTCGAATTAAAATCGGAGATTTTAATTTTGATTCTAAGCCAAATTAAAGTTTTAATAAAAAAAACTAACATTAACTCACACTTGATCATTAGAACTGAAGGAAGGAAGATATTTTAAGACTCCTTACTGCTCTCATTTTTTTGACGGTACAAATGAAAGGTAGGTCCACTAATAAAGGCTCCAAGGATCTTAAACACTTACATTGAGTGTAGTGTCCCAACTATCATCTGCCATGAGGGATATGGTCATTAGAATAGAATGATGATGCTTGTATGTGTTGGTGTGATCATTATCATTAATAAGTAGTTGCAAGCATAAGAGCCTCTAATCACATAGAACATTTCAAGTTGATGTAAAAGTCTAATTTCAGGTTTGATTTAATTGCGACTCTGCGTCCTAAGTAGCAGATAGTTGATTTTTGATCACTTTATAGTCTCTTGTGCTTGTCAGTTGGTTTTTTTTTTTTTAATTTAAAAGAGCCACGAGAAAATCTTTTGGCTCAATCTGATCCTCAGGTCAATTTCAAGTAGTGATCAAGCTATATTGAGATTAGCATAAAGTATAAATAATATGTATATCATCTAAACCTAAAACCTAATATATAGAGATATGTGTGGGTATATGATTAGTATGTATATATATATATATATATCTTATTTTTTATAGAGAAATGGGAAAATAATGGTTTCAACCCAGTTACAAATTGTGCCACTTTGAGCGCTACGAACTTTAAATCAACTCAATTCGATTCACAAGTCCCTTTTTTAATTGCACAAAAGGAATAAACTTTTTAAATAAATAAGAATGGAAAATTAAAGCTCTAATCACTTGCAATTCCATTTCAAAATAAAATGGTTGAGATATCAAAAATGATAAAAAAAAATTAACATTGGAATGGCTAAAACATAGAATCTCAATTATCACAATAATTAATTCAATTTGTAATTAATTTTGTTACTAATCCTTCCATTTTTTTATATTAAACTTCATCATAAAGATATTTAGAACATTTAGCGAAGGTCTTGAACCGGCCAAATAATTCCAAAAAAAAAAAAACCTATAAATTAACAGAGAATTCCAATCAGGGGTTTCTACAACACGAATTCAAAAGCTGTTCAACAGAATCCTCCTTCCAGCAGAGGATGCAGCAGAATATTTCTTCTGTACAAACTTTATTTTATGATACATCAAATAAGAGAAAAAATAAATAAAGCAGAGGGACTCCACATTTTAATTTCACAAATGCAACGACTCTCAGATTAAATTTCACTGAAAGCAGTGCCTACATATTCACAAATTCTAAACTGAAGGGAAGCTCTATTGGTTGTTCCATCAACTGGTTTCATTGAAGATCATCACCTGCGAGTAAAATTGCATCAGGAGAGAGCCCTCAATGTATAAAATCAGGTTTGAAATGACAAAAATGGACAAATATTTCAATCTTATAGATCAAGAACGAGTAATTAACATGTAAAATGCAATTTACCTTGCCACAAATAGGGCATAGTTCCCTTCTCTCCATCCACTCATATATGCAACCAAGATGAAAATGATGAGAACATTGTAATATTATTCTGGGATTATCAGAAGTATATTCTGCAAATTAAAAAAAAAAATGAAGTTGAGTGCTTCTGATCAGGAACTTTACATATAAATGTATCTTGAAGCTACATGGAGTTCTTTTTGGTGCTTTGCACGGGTTGGGGGGTTTGTGGCATTTACATGCATACCACACAATTCTTATGCAATTGCATATCTAACTCTTAAACATTCATGCTTACATGCATATCACTCAAATCTTTAACATCATATCAAAAATACCACCATGACTAGCCTTTTAAAAGTGAAAGACAGCTTTTCATGCTAGATTTATCACACTAAGGTGTTATAAGTGTAAATATCAAACTTTAGTGCTAGATATGTAGATACATAAGAATTGTGTGGTATGTATCTAAATTTCTTCTTTTTTTTCCAGACCCTTAATTTCTCTCATTTTGACCGTCACTAATACATACGGTGTTCAGTAACATTTTTCACAAATAAGCATCACCACTGCAAGGAATCCAAATTACTTCTTGCTAGCATAAGATCCTACCATTGATAATCAACAACTTAGTCCTCATGCAGTAATGGATGATCATGATAGTGAGATACCCGATTCATTAATCTATCATGATACTCCACTGTATTGCTACTTTTATGAGCTTGATGAATGATCAAAACATCTTAAAATTTCATGAAAATCAGTATTGTTTCAACTTTATGATGAAGTTTAAGGTGAACTGTCTTGATTTGTGAATTGCTTGTTGTGTTACTTGCGCAAAAACAATATCATCTGAAAAATTATCCTTCTTCTCTTTTCACATAAAGGATAGTAGCCAAGTAGACAACCAAACACACCCAAAATGTAAATTTCATTAACACGAACTATTATTTATTTATTTTGGTTCTTTTATCTATTGCACTTTACTTGCCAATGGCTATATAATAGTTAAAAGAACCGAAAATAAAAAATAAAAAACAGTTCATGATAATGAAATATATATTTTTCTTTGCTAGAAAGAAGCTTGAAACCAAGGATTTTTGTACTTCACCTTCAAGACATGTTGGGCACACATCCTCCTCTTCAGATGAGGGAAACATGCATGTTGCCCCACTCATTATTTCAGTCGAGGAATGTTTCCGTGAGGACTCTGAGCAGCACTTTGTGGACACTCGACAGTTATAACCACACAACTTAGCAGCTAAGCACGCTGATTCAATCTTCCCCTCATTCTTTACTCTGCTGAGTGACTCCGATTCTTCGTAAGAATGAGTTAAAGTTTTTTCGTGTCTTCTCGCAGGCCCATCGTCACGTTTCCGAGTGAATATGGGGTCATCGAAAGCTAGAGGTCTCGGAGGAGAGCGAAATGTGCTAGAATAAGATTCATCCGTTATCGGTGCAACAGGAGCCAAGGAAGATGAAGATGAAGGAGCCGCATGCTCTTCTCGTTGCAATAATAAAGTGTACTGCATCATAGGAATGAAGTAGGTAATATCTTAAGCATATTTCAATTAATTCTATTCTGCTTTACTGCTTATCTTGCACATGAGTGCAAGACATTGAAGTTTACTGATGTTAGAAAATATTTCTTTGACTACATATCAGACTTGAATATTAAAGAATTTAAGATACTTATATGTCAAACAAACACCTTCAGTTCAACCATTTGGCAATAGAAACTTTGCAGCTAAATTTGCAATTTTTTTTCCCTGCAACTGATTAATTGTTTCTCAATGATGTTATATGTTATGTAGCAATTTGTCAAATTCAACATGAAGCAAACACACATCATTTAGCTGCAATAAAATGATCAATAACATTCTTATAAAACAACACTATAGACCTTCAAAATAGAAATTTTTTTCTCCATCTTCAACAGAAACAAAGTCAACTCCTGCTGCAACTTACCATAAGCATGAACCGTTGAGACAAGAAACTTAGACAGCCACAAGGTCTATATAGTGACCCATATGGATTGCGAGAATCCTCAACGCAGAAGCACGAACAGATCAAACCCATAGTATATGCTTCAAAAGGAAGCCTTCCAGCACCACTGAAAGCTTCTGCAAAACAGAGAATATAGCTCCAAAACCTCTGCTCCTCCCAAATCCAATCTATTCAGAAACAAAGCGATCAAAGGAAGAGAGACGATTGAAGAAGAAGGTCCTCAATGAAGCGAAAGAAGCGTGACTTAACGCTAAAAATAATAAAAGAGAATCCCCTTTAACACGCAATCAAAAGGTCGCCATTAAGAACGACATTCGAATCAGAAAGAGGAAGAAGACAAGCCGGACGGGTCAAAAAACCATTTTTGTTATCCACGGAACTTATATTTAAATAACAGAATCTTAGCTGAAAACCTGCCAATGATTGGACGATCAAAGGCAAAAATAAAATAAAATCCTGATTCAAATCTGAGGCTATTAAGTGATTGGAAGGAGAGGAGGAAGGAGATCGAAGAAAAGGGGAAAGATTTAAGACCAACCAATTTATCCTATTTGGAAACTATGAGATTAAAACAGGCCGCGGATTCTGCGGCCAGCTTTCTGAAAAATTTTCCCCCAAAGAGAAAAAAAACTCAGGAATTTCAAATTTGGTAATGATTTGTTTAAATTTAAGGCAGATTCGCATGCATACAACCACTCAATTCTTATGAATTTACATATCAGACACCTAAACTTCTATTTTTGCATTCATAACACCCAACATACGCAAATTTTGCTTTTTTTTTTTTTTTAAAAACTTAAAATGGTGGTATTTCTCATGTGATGTTATAGATTTGCGCGGTATATTTATAAAAGTAAAGGGTAGGTGGTACATATATGTAAATACGTAGGAATTTGTGGTAGGTATGTAAATGTCCTCATTTTAAAATTATTTATATTTGTTTAGTCATTGAATCACCAAAAAAAAAAAATATTATAAATATAAAAGTATTTTAATTGCCGTCTTATGGTTTGTTTGGGGCAACTGCAACTTATTGGATAATATGATGATTAAAAATAATTTGCTGATAAGTTAGGTGCAATGACTATTACAATTTTTTATTTTTTTTGCAAAAGTCAGACCGCTGTCAGAAAATTGCCACCGCATCTAGATAGGTGCGGTGTGAAAACTTAGTTTTCAGCGTTTCAAAACGCATAAGCCGTCAAAACGTAATTTACACAAACAGACGAAGTGCATTTTCAAAACGCCACTACACCAAGTAAGCTGCCCCAAATGGGCCCTTAATGATTTTGAAATAAATAAAAAACTATGGCAAATATCTTACTTTAGGTGGATTTAATGTAAATGTAATATGTAAAATGAATCTCAAAATAAAATTAATAAGTTAAAAGTAGGCTGATTTAATTTAAAATTAAATATTTTTGTCATAATTTATTTCTTTTAATAAAATTTTTGAATGTTTTATTTATAATTTTATTTTAAATGCCATTTGATCTAGTGCTAATAATTTGAATTTAAAAATTTAGATGTGGAAAGAATTTTAGGACGATATAAATAATTTTAATTCTGGTATATCTATATACATTCCCCTCAATTCTTCTGTATTTACATAATTAACACCTAAATTTTAATTTTTATGTACATATATTTTTACTTATGGATGGTAAATAAAGAGATGTAAATGAGCCGAGCTTGAGCGAGCGCAGGCTTTGCTCTTGTTCAGCTCGTTTGAAATTGCTCGTGTTCAAAATCGGCTCATGCATAGTGTGTTCGTGTTCAACTCGATCTGAATATTCTTGTTCGTGTTTGGCTCGAAATTGACTCGGTAAAATTAATTGAAAAAAAAATGTAAAGTGTTGGATTTGAACTCAAACCATGTATATATGATTTTTTTTTTTGAGGTAAAAACATGAGCAAACAAAGAGCTGTTCATGTTTGACTCGTTTATAATTTAAACTTAAAAAAATTGTATGTGTTGAGCTCGTTTACTTAACGAACGAGTCGAACACGAACTACTTAACTAGCTGAACACGAATTGTTCACGAACAAGGAGCTTTTTTGACAGCCCTAGATAAATATGTATTTAAATTTTTAGAAGTTATAACAGTAGTATTTATGTGCTACAAAAGATTTGACTCTTGAGTGGTAGAAATATAAAATGCAATGTTTAAATGACACATATAAATACAGGGGAACATGGTGGTATGTATGTAAATGCCCCTTTAATTTCTTAAATGGAGCGGGGAATGTTATCATGGCATCAAACACTTTAATAAAGAAATTAAATGATAGTTTTAATAGTTGAAAATTATGAAATAAATCATGAACATACGAACCGTGTAATTAAGAATATTAAAGCCTTAAACAAAACGCTGATGAATTAACATCCTATAATCTTCCTTTCCAGTTAAAATCCAAGCTTAGCAGATCATCAGAGAAGGAATGCATGATAAGATTCGCCAAAATTAACTTACAAATTAATTATCATCATAATTACTAAACATAAGTAGTTCTGTTTATCACTAATTAATCAAACTTAACGAATAATTAATACACATAGCATCGATGTTAACTCTGGCTCAGCACAGCGTCTCCTTCTTAGACCTCAGACGAACCCTGAAGTAATCGATGACTTCATTTCCAGTAAACACACCTGCCATTTTCAACCTTCCCATTCTCCCTCCTCCCTTCCCATCGCCAGAACACCGACCGCCGCCGCGGCAACAACAACCGCAACCTATGCGGAAGAGGAAGAGAAGCAGCATGATTGTTCCGGTGAGCAGAACAACTTTAGTAGTAAGGCTGAAGTCCACCCACCGGCTCTTGATTTCGTCGAGGAGGCGGAGGAGCTCTCTCAGCTTCTCATGGAGGAAGAGATCGAGCAGAAAGAAGCTGTCTTGTAAGGGTTCGTGATCTGGTAGTAGCTTTCTTTTCACTTCCATGGCTCAATTTCTTTCATCTTGAGCTAGCAAGTGTGTGTAGATATATATATATATAATTACTAGCATGTATTGAACAATATTGTTCTGTCTCGATTTGTTGTGTATGTAAAAGTTGAATGTCATTAATAATAGAGACATAAACAACTAAGTTGTTTTAATATTTTATTAATCTTACTTGATTGGCAGAACTTGAGAAAGTTAATTTTGTTTTCTGACTTTCTTCTTAATTAAGCCTTTGGCATTATATTTTTGTAAGAACTACAAAGGTTATAATTATGATGATTTATATTAATTCAGTTTGGAAATAATGTCAAAGAGACAAAGACACGTTGCTTATTGATTGATATTTATTGGATTTGCTTTTATCCTCTTCCTCAACCATTAATAAGCTAATATCAGGATTTTTCAATTTTTATTTAAAAATTCAAAGTTTTTAAAATAAAATTTAAGAGTTTAGTTGATTCAAAAGAAGAACTTTAAAGATATAGCTAAAAATTACTTGTTAAAAATTACAAAATCTATTTTGAATACAAGTTTTGAAGCTAAATTAGCTTGCATACATGATAAACTTTTCAAAAAATTATTGTTTAGTTAAAGTTTAAAGAACTTTTTAAGACGTTAGAAAATAAAATTTAAAAAAAAAATCTGACTCCATCTTCATTACAGTCACTCTCAACATAGGCAGTAAGTTGATCTTATAAGCAACTACTGATAAAATATCAAGGTATTTGCCAATAGGCCGAAGAATTGATAAACTAATTTGTTATAATTGTTGGGATGAATGATTATTTAAGGCTTTGATTGGCCACACTGTGAAAAATATGAGCATCGATTCGAGAAATTCAGAATAAAAATAAAATTGAACGGAAGCAAAATAAAATAACCTAAGCGAAGTATTTTGCAAAAATAATGTGAAAGCATGGAAATTTACACAACAACGATCGAACACAAAAGATTTACATGGTTCGGCATTAAATCGATTCGCTTTCGTCCACGGGAAGGGAGATTCCACTGGCACCAGATGGTAGAAAAAAAATAGCTTAGGGTTACAACTCAACACTTCTTCACATACAACTCTCATATGCCCCAAGTCCTTTTTGATATATGAGAACTAAAGCATACAAGTAAATAAAGGTAAAAGATAAAATTATCACTAACTAAATAAAAACCATAAATACAATAATCTCCACGTTATCTCTTACTTCCAGATATATGAGAGATGACCAAATGAGCTCCAAACTCTCCAAAGGAATTGTACCAAGATGATTGTCTGCGTACCCTCCTCCCAAAGGGATCAAGCCTCACGCAGTTCTTCAAAATGCCCTCATGGCAATTAGTTCTGAGCTCGGATCTTCACCAAATTCTTGCAATAAGTGAATTTCTGAACTTGCAGTATCTTTGTAAGCATGTGCGCTGGATCCTCTTTCGTATATATCTTCTTTAATAGAACATTGCCTTCTTTAATCAAGTCTTGAATAAAGTGGTACCTCACATCAATATGCTTAGTACGAGCATGATGAATTAGATTTATGGTAAAAAATATTACACTCTTATTGTCACAGAATACTGTCATAGACTCCTGATCAACTCCCAAGTCATCAAATCGGCCATGCATCCATATTGCATTCTTCATTGCCTCCATGGCTGCCATGTACTTAGCCTCCATAGTAGACAAAAGTAGCAGTGGACTAAAGAAACGACCACCAACTGACTGGACCTCCTATCAGTGTAAATAAATAGCTAGTTGTAGATCTTCACAGATTCATATCACATGCATAGTCTGAGTCAGTGTAGCCTACACACAAATATATAATAGATAAATGTCTCTCAAACACCAAGCTAACATCAACTGTACTCTTCAGATACCTCATAATACTCTTCACAATGTGTCAATAACTACTTCTTATATCATGCATGAATCTGCTCATAACACCAACTACTTGTGCAACATCCAGTCTAGTATAAATTATAACATACATCAAACTATCTACCGCACTAGCATAAGGAGCCGATCCAATATCTTTCCTCTCCTGATCATCTTTAAGACATTGATTTGAACTCAACTAAAAGTAAAATGCAATGGGTGGATTCACCGCCTTGTTCGAGTCATCAACCCCAAATTTCTACAGCACCTTCTGAACATAAGCTCCTTGTGAAAACCAAACCTTTCTAGCTGCCTTGTCCATAAGAATCTCCATGCTGAAACTTTTGCAAGCTCCACCCAACTCCTTCATTTTAAAATGTTTGGACAGATGATTCTTTATTCTATCAACCTTAATTTGACTAGAAGATGCAATCAACATATCAACAATATATAAAAACAAGTAAATAAATTCACTATTGGCCAACTTCTTGAAATATGCACAACGATCATATTGGGTCCTCATGTAGTCCTCTCCCTTCATGAACTGATTAAATTTTTTATACCACTACCATGGTGACTGCTTCAACCTGTACAGAGACTTATTTAGTTTGTAAACCAAGTCTTTTGATGCTCCATATCTAGGCGACAGAAACATGTAGATCTCCCTTTACAATTCTTTATGTAGGAATGCAGTCTTCACATTGAGTTGTTCCAAGATTAGGTAATATTATGTTACAAATTCTAAGAGAACACGTATTAAGGGATGCTTGACCACTAGAAAGAACACTTCATCATAATCAATTCATTATCGTTGTGCAAAGCCTTTTGCCACTAATTTTGCATTGTGCCACACATCAGTTCCATGAAATCCTTCCTTCTTTGCATACACCCATTTGCATCCAATGAATTTCCTTCCTAAAGGAAGTTTTACCAACCTCCAAGTATCATTCTTCCGAAGAGATTATATCTCTTCATCAATTTCCCAATCCAAAGATCACAGTCTGGGCTCTCCACCGCTTCTTTGTAGAGACAAAGAATTTCTGCCTCTGTTGCTGAAAGTACAAATATAATGTGATCCCTCAACCAAGCTGCTTTTGGGACATTATGGTGTTTACTCCTACTCCTAGCAATAGATTCCTAAATAGAAATCTCATCATCAGCATCTTCTTCCACCTCCTCCTAAGCATTATCAACAAATACCTAATGAGCTGCAACTGAATCAAATATCTGAGTAAGAGTGGATGAACTCTGTGGAACAAATGGAGCGAGTTGCATCAAACTCCAACTTTTTGATACATATATGTGGTCCCAGTAGAACTATCTACCTGCTTTGAGTCCCGATTTTTCAACAAGCTCGCTCAAAAAATGTAATATTTTGTCTTATCTGAAATATGTAGAGTCGACACTTTATATGGAGATGATTCTCCACTTTCTTCGTGAGATATTTGTTCTTCAGTATCCTCCTGAATTTTCCCATAGAAGTCTCCATCATCACCCTACTTTTAATTTCTTGGGTCAAGCAATTTTGGATCAAGCTACAAGCAATTCTTTTCATCTCCAACCGATCTCTCCCTGACATCTCTTCAAATATTTTTCGCTATCCAGGACTTCCTCCATATTCAGAGAACATAGCACATCCATCACGTCGCATTGATACCCGCCAAAACACACATTGTTGTCAATTTTTTTCACATCAAATTTGACGAGATGCATAACTACCTGATGAATAAACTTTTCCACCGCTATGGTGGATGTTAAAGAACCTGACATTATGTTAAATTTCATTTCTGCCACTATTAGAATCTTTTACCCAAAATAATTCTTCTAGCATAATGTCTAAAAAAAAAACAAACAACAAAAAGATCATGAGAAAAAAGAAATATTTTTTAAGAAAATAAAAATTTCCACCTTTTTTCTGAATTTTTTTTTTCTTTTTCCTTTTTCTCTTTTTTTTTCTTTATTTATTAATCCGAAATTCCTTTTAAAAATTACTTTTTTAAAGTCTTTTCCCTTCTTAAAAAAGCTTTCCCAGAAAAAACTTCCCCAGGTATCTTTTCCCAAATTTCTTGGAATTCTTCTCCGTCTGGCCCTGTTCTGGAAAGGAAATCAAAAAATTCTTTAGCCCCAGCTGCTCTGGAGTAAGTAGAATTTTAATGGCATATACCAGTAAGTAGATAAGTCACCACAATACCATTCGTATCTACTTACTCGTATATCTCAAAAAAATCATTTGAGTAAAGTAGAATTTTAATGGCATATACGAGTAGGAAGATACAAATGGTGTTGTGGTGATTTATTAGAGCTGAGTGATCAGAATTATTTAACTGAAAGTTTTGAGTATGTAAGAAATTACATAATGTAGAAAACCATTGGTGAGGTGCTTGCTTAAGGCCGTAAATAGCCTTATTTAACTTGCATACAAAGTCTGGATAAGTGGTGCCTTGAATGCCAGGTGGTTGGGATGTGTAAATGATATCATCAATTTTGTCATGTAAAATTGCATTTGATACATCTGATTGTTGGATCTCCCATTTTCAGTTGTGACTAAAGTGATAAGCATGTGAATGGTAGAAAATTTTGCAGCCGGACTAAATGTTTTGTAGCAGTCTATCCTCGGTTGCTCTTTAAAGCCTTGAACTACAAGGCGTGCATTGTGTCGTGCAATTGTACCATCATTGTGATGTTTAACCCTAAAGGTCCATTTACATTGTAACAAATTTTGATTTGGTGCAGGTGGAACAAGTGTCCAGATTCCTTGTTGTTGATGGAAGAGAAGCTCGTTTGAAATAGCTTGACACAATTTTGGGTGTTGTAAAGCTTGTTTAAATCTGATGAATTTATTGGTATGTGCAAGGTGTAAAAGACAAAAAATTTTAGACGGTTTGATTTTGCCTGTTTGAGTATGAGTTATCATGGGGTGAGTCTGAGTAGTTGGAGGATGTAAATTTGGAGGGGTGGGATTGATTGTATCAGTGTTTGGGGTGGCTAAGATATGAGTAAGCGTGGATCATGTAGACGGAGGATTAGGTGAAGTTGGGTGATTTGTGTTGGTGTGTGTAGAAATGGTGGTAGTTGTAGGTGTGTTTTTAGTGGAAGAAGAATAGATAGTGAAAGTGGGTGATAAAAATGTTGGGGGGGAGTAAAGTGGAGGATGGTTTTGATATTGTTATAGATTGTTCTTGCTGAAATGAAAAATATGATTCATTAAATTGAACATGCCGTGAAGTGAAAATACGTTCCCGCTGAATATCATAACAAAGATATCCTTTGTGATGGCGGTTGCAACCCAAGAACACACATAGTGGGGCTTTGTAATTGAATTTATGTTTCATCGACGGTGGGTGCCATAGGAAACAGGCGCAACCAAAGGTTTTGATGTTATGGTATTTTGGGGAAGTGTTGTGAAGAAGTTGAAAATGGGAAATGTTGCGAGTGGTGGGAGAGGGCTTCTTTTAATACGATAAACGACATTATGAACTGCTGCAATCCAGAATTTTGGAGGTAAAGAAGCAATATTTAAAGTGTTTTAACAGTTTCTATGATGTGCCTATTTTCACGTTCGGTGATGTCGTTTTGTTCTAGGATATAGAGGCAGCTAAATTGTTGGTGTATGTCATTATTGTGTTAAAAAGTAAGTGAGTTGATTTATATTCGTTGCATTCATCTGATCTTAATATTTTGATGGTTTTGTTAGGCTGATTTGTTAATTGCTTATACAGGTTTATAAAACATAAAGAAACTCCGATTTTGAATATAATGGAAAACACCAAATGTAACATATTAAATACATTTATCAAGAGAAGGTTGAGAAAATGGCCCCCAAACGCCAGTGGATTAATTCTAGTGCACCGAATGTTGTAGTGCTAACATAAAATGATAATTAGTGACATCTATTGCTAAGACAGTTTATATTAGTTTTGTTGATCTTTAGTTGAGGTTGTTGTTGAGCTATTATTTGAATGATTTTGTGATGTGGATGTCCTAGACGTGGGATTGATGGTGGCGGTGAGAGCAACAAGAGGGGTAGAGACCTTGACTAGCTTGACCGCTGAGAAGTGATTTCTTTGTAGTTAGATATTGTATCTAAAATCTATTAGGATGAAATATGTAATAGAGCAAGCATTATCATGTACAAGTTTGGACATAGATAATAAATTGTTAGAGATTTCGGTAACTCTAAGAATATAAGTTAAGTGGAGCTTAAGATTGGGGTGAAAAGAGAGAGCTCATTCCTACACCTCATTTGAGAGAACTTTCAAACTACATTCCATCTTTTTTTTTTAAAAAAACTATTTATTTATCCAGTAACTTAATAATTTAGTTTATATTTTCTTAAAAACTTTTAAAGAAACTCCATTTTCATACTATTTTGGGACATTGTTTTTTTTTAATTTTTTTTAAATATTTTTCTTAAAAAAGCATTTTAACATACAACTCTTACAAAGGTAAAAACTTGACCAAGGAAAACCTTAAAAATAATGCTTTGCAAGCCAAATTTTCGACACGAGCTCTCCTCATTATTTGTTCAATTACAGTTGAGCATTTGATCAGTTTGAATGGATTCGTTAGCAAATTGGTCAAATCAATTGCAGCCAAAATCCAAAATCCAATAAATCGAATCAATCAAATTTTTGATAAAATCAAAGTGACCAAACTAAAATTGTATTTGGTTTAAATAGTTTGATTATGAGTAAGCCAATTTTTAATTATTTATTTAATGTTTTATTATAAGCAAATATAATGAATTACAAAACTTACATGTATAATATCTTATTAATTTCATGAACATTCTATTTATTTTAATCAAATATTGAATATATAATAAACTTTGTTTTTTTTTTCGATATGTAGAGTACAACTAGATATATTTGAATATAGTCAAAGACTACTAAGTCAAGTCAATTTGGTGGTATCAATATATCAAAGTCTTCAAAATTGTAATCTCAAAGGCATCCAAAGAAGGAACAATTATTAGGTGTGAAGTACGTATCTGCGGACTTCGTTGTAGTTTGGCTGCATTGGTTGTATTGATAATTTTTAATATCACGGAGTATTGGTAGGTACTTCACACCTAACAATTATTAGGTTTGATAAGATGCTTTTCATATTGGTTCAGAAGGTATGTATGTAATTGCCCCATTATATAATATATATCTTGCTAATTCAATTTTGACAATAATCTCAAAATAAATTTATTGATTTTAAAATTTATTTTAATAAAAAGTTTAATTGGAAAATATTTATTTATTTATTTAATAAATGCAAAATATTATTAATTAATTAAATTTATATTGGATGAATTTAAAATCCATCCAAACTTTTTGTTGTTGTAAGAGCTGAATTATGGGGTTGGTTTGGAAAAAAAAAAAAGGGATCAGAACCAAATGTGAAGTACAAAAAATACAAATAATTCAAGTAAAACAAAAAGTATGGGAATGGGCAGCCCTCTTTTTCTTCCAAAGAAATAAATGAAGGGGCGATTACATACAAGGCATTCAAGACTCTCTTATTTACAAGCCAAGCATCTCATTTCATCTATTTTTCAAATTCTCCCTCAAATATCAAAGGACATGATAAACCCCCAACACAAATTTTTTTTTTTTTTTATCAATTTCACAATGATTGATTGTGATACGCGTAAATAATCGGTTTTATAGTTCAAATAATCAGCTAAATGCTGGATTCGTAAGTAGTAATGTTTCTTGTGCTCTGTATGTAATTTTTTTTTCTAAAAATGATGTAAGACTTCCAACGGAGGATTGCCAACCTCATTGTGAAAGATATTTTTGGAGGGACAAAATTGATATTTCAGGAGAAACAAAATACTGAATTACTCTCTCATATAAACAAAAATTTGAATTTTAGGAGGTTGGGGCAACTGCTCGTTGTTGGGACTGACTAGTGTTTCTGATGCGAAAAGCAAGCCATTTAGCGAGCGCCTTCATGACTGTGGCCACCAAAATAGTTAGGCTTCCTTTGTGAAGGTGGTTAAACTCCGTTCCATTGTAGTGAAAGCCCAATAGTGGAAAAACTTTTGTTTGGTAGAGCAGCGTCTCCCGAACATCTCTTGAGGGTTTTTCGCTAGAACGACGATTTTTTTTACTGCTTCCTTGAAACCAAACCTAAGTTGCGTCTATACGGCACAACTTTTAAAAAAAAAAATTAATGTGTTTAAATATATAATTTTTTTGGCTGTTAAATAATTTAAAATTTGAAATTAATGTATAGCTTAAAAAATTATTTAAAGATTAACGCATAGCATAAAAAAATAAAATTAATATATATAAATTGTATCTAATTAATTAAGCAATTAGTATTATCTTAATGCAAGCCAACTAATGCAACAAAACTTTTAAAGCTTGCTTTAAACCTTTCCCCATCTCTCAATTTGGCTTTATCTATAGTTATTTTTTATCAAAATCTTAAAGGAGAAAAGTTTGTAAAATGTAGAAATTATTTAATCATCAATTAATATTCTAAAACTTCTTTATCATATTTCAACTGATTTATTTGAGCTTATTTTGACTCAACATAGATTATTTTTTTGTATTATAGCACTCAAAACTTTCATATTTATCAATCTCACACCTAAACTTTCATAATTACAAATATCATATGAAAGCAGTACTAATCATAATATAAGTGCTATTTATGTAATTTTCCCTAAAATCAAATCTGAAATGGTTGTAAAATTAATTTAGATAACTTTCAACCCAAAAATTGCGTCAAAATTCATAATTAGCGGGTTGGATATTAATAAATAAGAAACTTTAATGGAGTGATAAGAGAGAAAAAAAAAATAGAATGAGATGATTTTGATAACGTTTTTATAATACAAGACAACTAATAACCAGACTGCAATATTGTCTCCTCTTATATAAATAAATGGCAAGAACAAATAATACGAGGAAGTTTATCCTTCTGTCATGTGACCAAGTCAAATAAAACTACTCATCATTTGGCTCTTTAGAGATATAGAGTGAAGTTTCAAAGTAGTCCCGGATTATTTATTCAAAATAGTCAATCCTCTTTAAGCTTAGGTTGAAATAGTCTTATTGAGTTTGATTAGAAGTCAATTTTAAAATAAGAATGGTCGACTTTTACAATTCTATGAACTTTAGGACTAAGGGTGCATTTTGACAGTGCTGCGGTGGTCGTGCAGTGTTTCATTGTAGTTTTTTTCTGTTCGACAAAACAAAATTTTATTTATTTTTTCAAGAAATTACAACCAAAAATTGTGTTTTGCAATTGGATTTGACTAAATGTGTTGGCTGTTAAAAATTTACGATCCTATTTTTAAATTTTTTTAAAAAAATTGTAATAATAGATGCAATTTTTTGAAAAACAATAATTTCATAGTTGTTCCCCAAGATGGTGTCATGTAAATAATCAGCAACTACAGGAACTATTTTGGCACTTTACTATAGAGACATATAATTGAGATAAAATTCCTCATGTTATCTAAACAAAATTTTCTGTTGTATGATATATCTGAATCTAAGCTTTATGGAATATTTATATATATATAGATAACGTTGATTAGCAAATGTTCTAAATCAATTGACAACTGACTAGTCAGACAACTATAAAGAGTGAGGGGAGGGGGAGGGGGAGGGGGAGCTCCTTTGTAATCAAGCAATTGAATCTTCTTCCACAGACCTATGGCTGATCTTCAAGGAATTAATCTGATGCTTCCTCTTCTTAGCCTCATTCTCTTCCCATATATAATCTTCAATTTTCTGCGATTTCTCAAGAGGGGATTTTTGGACCCAATAAGGATAACAAAGGCGATGGAAGGTCAAGGAATCAGAGGCCCTCCTTACAAGTTCTTCAATGGAAGCACAGCAGAAGCCAACGAATTGATGGAGGAATCCATGAACAAGCCTATGGAGCTGTCACATAACATAGTCCCCAGAGTCCAGCCTCACTTTCATTCATGGATCAAACTTTATGGTAATTCATTTTATTTCCGCCATTACTTTGACATCAAGCTCTGTGCTTTCTTCTTCCGGAGAACAAATTAGTTTGATGTTGAATCAGGAAGGAATATTCTTACTTGGTACGGGTCGACGCCGCGGCTGGTGGTGGGAGAAGCAGAGTTGGTGAAGGAGATTCTGAGTGATAGAGAAGGAGGATTCCCAAAATACGAGCCGCCGGTGTTCATGAAGAAGCTGCTGGGTGATGGGCTGGTGACTTCCGGCGGTCAGAAATGGGTTAGGCAGAGAAAGTTGGCTACTCATGCCTTCCGTTCTGAGAGCCTCAAGGTACCATTCTGCAACTTCTCTAATTTGGAGGGATTTTAATTCAGAATATTTTTTTTCAGTTATGACACCGGTATTGATTTCAGGGGATGATTCCAGCAATTGTAGCTTCAGTTGAGTCCATGCTGCAAAAATTGGTTGAATTTGAAGGAAAGGAGATTGATTTCTTCACAGAGTTCTGCATCCTTACATCAGAAATCATTTCAAGGACTGCTTTTGGGAGCAACTATGTTGAAGGGAAGGAAATATTTATCAAAATAGATGAACTAACAGCAATTGCTGCGAGAAACTTTCAAGCAATTCGGCTGCCTTTCTTCAGGTGCGTTCAAGCCTTCCTTTTCACCTACTCTGTAAAGTTAACTTTTGTTGTTTTCTTTGTTGCAGAAAGCTTGTGCCGAATCAAGATGACAAGGAATCAGACAAGATCGAGAAGGCCATAAGGGAATCTATACTGAAACTCTTATTGAGAAGGGAGGAGAAGAAGAAGAATGGAGAAGCTGAAGGCTATGGAGATGACTTACTCGGATCACTTATGCGGGCGCATTATGAGGATGAAAGAATCACTCTTGATGACATTATTGATGAATGCAAAACCTTCTATTTTGCAGGTCAGGAAACCACTTCCATTATGCTTTCATGGACCGCCCTTCTTCTGGCCATTAACACCGATTGGCAAGACAAGTTAAGATCGGAGGTTTTGCAGCTTTTCGGAGAACGAAGCCTCGTTTCTGAAGATTTTTCCTCCATTGCTAAGCTTCGAAAGGTGATAAATTGATCAAATCAAGTAGTGCGAGCTTTCTTCTACCTGTGGTTGATAATGATCCGACTATCTAAAAAAATGATTTTTTTTTCTTTTTTTTGCAGATGACGATGGTGATCAACGAGGCGATGAGGCTTTACCCACCTGTACTCAACATATTGAGAACAGTGGCGAAAGATTGCAGAGTAGGCAATGTTCTTCTCCCCAAAGGCATGCAGATACAGATCTCACCGCTCGTAGTACACCATGATCGCAGCACATGGGGTGAGGATGCACAGCTCTTCTCGCCGGAAAGGTTCGCCACCACGGCGAGCGGCGGCGCCGCCTTCTTTCCCTTTGGCGTCGGTCCCCGCTTGTGTGTTGGGCAGGGATTGGCGATGTTGGAAGCCAAGCTTGCTTTATCCATGATTCTGCAGAGGTATTCCTTCAGTCTGTCACCAGCTTATGTTCACTCCCCGGTCTCCCGACTCTCCTGCAGACCTCAGCATGGAATTCAAGTTGTGCTGCAGAAGCTGTAGCTGACGGGTAACAGAGCCGCAAAGAGAGATTGAGGGTGAAGAAATAGATAAAGCAACTTCTGTATGCATGGAATTCAAGTTGTAGCAGCGCTCATTTCCATTTTTCTAAATAAATTTGTCGAACTAACACCTGTGTGCGAGCACAATACAGTGAAATTATTTGATGAATGTGAGATGTTTGTTCTGCAATTCATTAAAATTCAATGCCTTTTGTGATCTTTTCTATTTTCCAATTTTTCATTCATAATATTTGTGAGTGAAACAAGGATGCTCCATATTTTTCTTATTGTTAAAAATGGCTAAGATAATAAAGTTCTGTACATTACAAGTATTCAGCAGTTGCTCACAGAACCAACCAAAAGTTTCATTTTTTTACTGCGGCAAGAAGCATTACAAGCTTTCTCTTTCTCTACGCTGCTGTCTTGGACTCATCGTTGCCGTCCGGCTCTTCTGCACTATTCAATCTGGAAAGTCTAAGGATAACAATTTAACTGAATTCAGTTTTCTATATTCTGTCTTTATCATATGTACATGTTGTATATGTTCAGGCTATTGTTTAAAAAAAAGGAAGAATTGTTGTTTCAAATGTAATTGCTATTGCGTAGTTATCGTAAAGCTCTGCAGGGATTGAAAATGGGAGTAGTAGATGGAGATTCAATAATAATTTAGAGTAATGCATGCAAGGGAGTACGCGGTTGATTTTAATTAGCATGAAACATACAAAATCTATGAACGTAGTGATAGAAAAAATTTAATGATCTTAAAATCATTAATAATGAATTTTTTTTACTCTCGTATTAGTAAAGTGAAAGTTGAGGAAGCTTCAATGGAAATGAATGGTGCAAAATCAGTACGATATGGTGAAAAATTACTAGAACCTGTTGGTATCCACTATTCTAATAGAAGTGTAGAAATGTTTAGGAGATTTGAGAATTTTTTGGCTTATTAAACTTTTTAATATATTTTAAAAACTTGAAAGATGTCTAGGAAGTGGATAAAGGGTAATTTGATCTCTATTTTTAAGAATAACGGAGATGAGTGTGCAAATTATAGAAGAATTAAGTTAATGTGTCATACATTAATATTACGAGAGAGTGAGAGAGACTAATTGAATATAGATTAAGATGTGATACAAAGCTTTCCCAAAATAAGTTTGGATTTATGTCGGACAAGTCTATAATGGAAGTTATACATTTATTAAGAAGTTTGATGGAGTACAGAGAGATTAAAGAAGGTCAACATATGATTTTTGTTGATTTAGAAAAAGCTTATGATAAGGTTCTAGGAAAGTTTTTGGAGAATTCTAGAAAAGAAATGTGTTGACATAACTTATATTTAAATTAGTAAGGATATGTGTACAACTATTATTAGTGTTCAAACAAAAAGAGGATTGACCAAGTATTTTTCTATGTCAGTTGGATTACATCAAAGATCGGTTGAAAATTACAAAAAATCTTATAGAGCTCTTTTTATATCTTCAAAGATAGACTCCGAAAATTATAAAAATTACTCTTATTTCAATGCGTATTACTTGATCAATACATGAGTTTTAATTTTGTATATTACTTGATTAATGCACATACTTGCGTGATTGATCGTCAACTTCACAACAGTTTCTGACATCATTGCCCCTAAACCCAATACAAGGGGTCACCCCCCTCCCCCTTCTCCTCTCATACACAGTGAGCAAACTCATCGTCTCATCGCCAAGGATTGGCAAAATTGAAAGATTTGAATGTCCAATTAATAAACACAACCATACTGCACATAATAAATAAATTTTCATGTTAAGCCGAGACATAAAATCACATTATATTGTTCTTAATTTTTTAATACACAATAAATAGTAAGCATAAATCTCATATTTAATAAGTATAAATCCTTCATGCAACTCACATCACATGTTTCTTAGATTAAAATTTCTTCTTATCCATTATAACTTGAGGGCAGTTACATTGATATTTACAAGTAAATTGACATCCCCTACTTGGCTAGAGTTAGTGGATATTAAATCAAAATTTGTAATTTAATTTGGGCTAAATTGAATTAAGATGTGCTTAAAAATACCATATGATGTCTCTATTATCTTTAAATAACAAAAAAAAATTATTGATTTTAATTAACAAATAAATAAAAATAATAAATTTTGATAAAAGAATAAAAAGTGAGATATTCTTAATTGATTATTATTGAATCCTGATTTGTGCGTAAATCAAACCCAAGAGAGGAAAATGCATGATAATTAATAGTAATATGAAATCTTGATTAGTCTTTTCTAAGTAAATGATCCCTATTTATATGTGAGGGGTACAATATTTGTGAAACGTCATTAATAAATTTCCAACTTTCAACACGAATCTCAAGGCATGCCGTGGGTCTCGATGAACCTTTTTATGCAATAAACATTCAAACGTTGATTAAAAATCATCTAGAGTTCCAATTTAAGAAAACATTACAGTTAAATTGACCGGCTCGACGAAGCGAACCCAATTATATTAAAATTGGTTCAATCCGAGTCAAATCAAACTCAGATCAAGCCACTAAACCACTTTTGGAAGCTTTCTGTATGTATTGGGGAGGTCAAATGGATGTCAAATCAGGCAAACCTATAGTCAAATCAAGTGTGTCGACAAGACAAATCCAACGAGTCCAATTTTGAAATCATTATGACACTCAAATTTCCATCAAACGTCGTCTAATCAAAGGAAACTCTCTGGATTGTTTGATCAAAGTGGTTCATATCCATGTATTAATTCCAGCTGAAACTATATAAATAGAGCCCCGCCCCTCTCATGAAAGGAGGAGAGAGCTTGAAGCTTGACGCTTGAAGAAGAGAGTGAAGCTTGGAGAATGAGTTGAAGCCAAGCGTCACTTTGTTGTCGACCACCAGTCACCAATCATTGACCACCAGTCGTCAATCACTACCGACCACCAGTGCCGATCACTACCGAACACCGGTTACCGATCACCTATCGTAGACTGCCACCTACCATCTCTTGCCAATTGTCGTTAACATCATCGATCACCACCCATTTTTTACAACAAGTGAACAAGTACATCCACACGTCAACGTTATAATTTGGAAAACTTTGTAATCATTTCCCGTCTGTGGAACAAGGGGACTCTGTAATCAACTTATAGTGAATTTTTACAACTGAGTCAAACCTCGTGATTTTTTCTCTTTATGGGTTTTCCACGTAAGAACTTCGACGTCTCCATTGGTTGTTTTCCTTCATATGAGTGTGTATTGAATTCTCATACAATGCTAAGATGATAATCCATTACCCGACCACCGCGAATTTTCTAGCACGCGTCAATTTATAATTACATGCTTGTGCGTGCATTAATGGAAGTATTACAAGGTATTTTGGTTATTTTACCATTTTAATCCTATGGTTCATCAAGGAATGCTCAATCGACTTTGTTGGGTCAATGTTGTTGTTCGACCCTGGACTGACTTTAGGTTTGTAGGATTTGGCTCGGTCGGCTCAGTTTTGTCGGCCGACTATCTTGCTCCTGTTGTTGACTTATGATCCCTGGATGAGGAGCTTTTGTTGGTGAGATGATACCAGACTATCAGGCATAGGGTGAATCATCTTAATTCGATAGATATCTCATACACTGACGAGAGAATCCTTCGAGAAGTTATTGGATCTAGTCTTTACCGATCCCTGACTCTATATCATCGCAGAGGGCATCCGAGAGGTGATTGGGAATGCTGAACTTTTCCCTTGAATTGGGTCATGACGAAAGACGGGTTTATGCCTTTGCTAAGTTTGATTGGTTTTGGCCCCTTGGCTCGGTTTCCTTCGCTCGGTTGGCCTTCAACCCCGCTTAGGCGGGTTACACCTCATGAGACAAGTTTTTCAGAATTCCAATGGTAAACACAGTTTTCTAGTGTTGAACCTCGATCTTCCACTAATAGACCTTTGGTTTTCCTCCTATGGACTCTTAGGTTTACGTCTTATGGGTCATTGATCTTCTGCTCGTATCTCCTCCTTATTTTTACCTCTTTGTACCATTTGTCTCTTAGATTTTTTCGAGATTCATGCAGACAATTTTCTGATGTGGCAGTCCTTCGTTGTATATTTTTTTTACTTTTAAGAAGACACGTTTTAAGATAATATGTTGAGAATTGTATCACAATGGCTTTAATCAAAAAAATTTTTTTTTTCTTTTGTAAATCAGATCCTCCCATTTGTGCTCTTAGCTTCAACCTGAATTTGATGCAACCTTTGAATCTCCCTGGTCGGCCAGCACCCATAAAAATAATAGATTAAAAAGATTCTTATGGTCTTCTTCCTCCCACGATTGAGCTAGAGAGATCGTCGAGTGATTCTTTGCTCCAGCATATGGAACTCTGATAATTTGGTAAGAGAGATAATAGTGTCACAGAGAGAAAGCGAAAAGACCCATCTCTTCTCCGCTGTAGTTTTCTCCGCGGACTGCCCATTTTTTCTCCTTTATTAATCCCAAATCCTCTGCGCTTCCGAGGCCCCTATGCGTCTTCCTCTTCTCTCGAGCTGTCTTTTCATTTTTCTTTTTTCGGTTTTTGTTTTTCAGATTTGATCTTTGCCGAGTAGGAGGTTGATTTTCTCGATTTAGTTCGATTCTAAGGAATACTGGATGAAGGAGGGAGTTTGGAAATCTGTAATAGGAATGATAGATATGGGTTTCCAGTTGGGGGCTCTGTAACTGGTATATAGGTTTTCCTTGTTCAGACCGAAAGCTGTTGCTAGCGATATGCGGAGGAGCCGGCGCCCGGCAAGAAGGAGGCTTTCGGATTGGATCTGGTGGATTCTAGGTTTATTCATGGCTGGGGGTTTGCTTCTTTTTGTTCTTCATCATCACCACCAGGACAGCTCCGGGCTTCGGATGAAGGTAAACTCCTTTCCTTCTGGCATGTTTCATGGGATTGTTTTGCAGAGAATTTAAATTACTGCAAGCTGGATTTTAGATCTTATTGTAAATCCCAGTCATTTGATTTGATCTTGTTTGATTGTTTTCCGGATTCTACTTTTGGTTGTCATCTTTCTGAGAGATTCATGTTTCATAAAAGAGTGGTTCTATTCGAAAAAAAAAAAATTCCTTGGATCTCATTGTAGGCCTTTGCTTGTATTGGAGATATTTTTATGCTTGGTATATAATGGATTACTTCAGAGTTTGGACTTCACAGCGTTTTACAATTAGAAAACATCATGACAATGCTTGAATCTTTCTCATTCAAACAGGCAGATATGGCCGCAGAATTATGATTATTATAGTTGAATTGAACAGAATCCAACCAATATCAATCCCACACCATTTCAATCGGGTTTCTACTGAAGCTTGGAAGAATGATTTAGATAATTGGAGAGTGCATATCAAAAAGATGATTTTCTGAAAATTTGTTGTTCTTTCTTTAGGTTTTGGTTGATGATTTTTATGCTAAATATCAATCAATGATTCCACAACAAAAATAAATTTTTGTAAATATATGAATGAGAACTCATAAAACAATTTTGTATTGCTATCTTATCCTAAATTGGCGTACACAGCATGGAAACTAAGTAGGAACAAAAAAGAATGGAATTTTTTTACAAATATATGAATGAAATTCAAAAAATAATGTAATGTCGTGCGTTAGTTTAGACTACACTTCATTACCATGTATTTACACTTTCATAAACTTTAGAATACCAATAACATCCATTTTATGAAATTTTATGAACAATGAATTGGTCTTGCTTTCTATGTTGAGGTGATTTTAGGGTGAGCTCCTTTCTTATTCTTCATTGTACCTATATTCTTAGTTCATATGCTGAAAAATCTGTCCAATGATTCTCAAATTATGAATTGCTAAGAATAGAGGATTTCAAGCCTAATGTTTTGTTAATCTCTTCATTAAACATTAATATTTGCTTGAAAAAACTTTCATTCGGTTGTACAAATTTTATTTATTGATACTTAAAATGTCATTGCTCATTTCATAATGTTGATTTGTATGATTATTGTTAAGTAGTAAAATACTATGTATTACTTCTTATAATATTTAAGCATCATCAACTTAGCGTCCAATTTATTTGCACCTTTTGTTCATACTTGTGCGCTTTGTAAGCTGGCAACTTTGATCACCATATGACAAATCTAATAGGAAGAAGGCATACAAATTTCATCTATATAGGATAGTAATTGCTCTCTCTCTAGTCATAGAGTTAACATGATTAGTGACTCTAGACCCCAATACACACTCAAATCATTTATTAAAGGAGCTACTTCATCCTCTTCCATCCTGATTTGTTTGACTAACTTATTCGTCAAACCATCACTAATTTAAAATACCAAGCTTGATTGACATTACTAATCATATATTCTGGATCTGACATGAAACACCTGGTTTCAGTGCGGTGAGAAACTAGAATGAGACTAGATGGTATAATTCTTGTTAGGGCAAATTCTATTTGTATTGCATCTAAGAGGCATGAAATTTGATAAAAGAGAACTGCCTCTGTTTTGCAACACTCCTGTTTTGGTTATGGAATGAAAAATAAGATTTAATATCTTTTGATAATATATTCTAGTGTAGCTTTCTTAGATCTTTCATTTAGTACATTTACCTTGTTTTTGCAGTTTACGCCTCATTCGATTAGCACAATTTTCTTGAAAATTGTTCGATAATTTACATGATCATTATCATCTTCATCAAGATTTACAAAGCCTTGTTTGCTGTTTATTTTATTTGGAGGTTTGGTTAGTTTGCTTAGTTCAGTCCTGTTGGACAGTTTCTTTGTGTTTTACTTTAGCCTAACCTTCTTTCTAACTTTTGCAAATTGATTCTATCCAATTTTCTTGTAAATATTTATAATACATTTTATGTATATTCTCGATACATTTTCCTCTTACACAGCTACACTTCGTTTAGCATGGACAAATTTTTTTTTCTAACTTTGCATAGTATCCATTTTAGGCCTCTTAGTGCTTGATTGGATGTGTTTAATGCGTATGTTCTGGCAAAATAAATTGTTACAAATCAGATTAGTCCTGTTTGAGTGGTAAAATATATGCTGCATTTCTCTAGGGATGCTTTGGATATCGGTTGTGAAGCATGACCTATTAAGGTTTAGGGTTCTTAGTGCAACTAAATAATACAATTGATAGGGTTTTCACATATCAGATTTAAATTTCATAATTTCAATGAACACCGGTAAACAAAAAAATACAAGTCTTATTTTAATGTAAACCAGAGAATATAAAAAATTTGTGCCAAAAAATAATCCGATAATTGTCTAAAATAAAGAAAATCAACGCTAAATTTAAAGCCTCCAAAAAACACTCAACTTGTACATTAATTACCAACCAAGTTGTGTCTTATCTGACTAAAATTAAATCACATTTGCAAAAATGAAAATAGAATTTTGAAGATGGTAGTGCCCAAGATAAGAGATCATTAAACTCAACAAATCAAGGTCTCATAGTAACATGGACATGACTTCGTTCTTAAAATAGAAGTCACGCTTGCAATTGTTGTGAAATGGAGCCTGAAGAAGCACCCATGAGCACACAACTGCAAGCAGCAGCACCAAGCAGCAATTATATGTGGCGTAACTACACCAATCCAGAAGTTATTAGGCCGGCGTAAACACATTGGAATTGACATAACTATGTTGGGCTGCCTCAGATCCTTCACTTCCTTCCCATGATTTTTTCCCGTTCTTTAGTTTATCCACGTAAATCCTGATTTTGTCTTAGATTATTTTGTTGTGCTTTTATTCGATTTATTTTATTTTGAATTTGTTGAATTTGTGTGATCATATTCTGAGTTGTGGTTTTGATATGAACTAATCAAAGCCCTACGTGCTCATAGTTTATCTCAATAAGTGATATCAGAGTTGGGTATTTGATTCGAGTTGGGGCAATGACTGACGAAGCTAGGAACAAAATGTAGAAGTTCAATGGATCAAATATCGAATTCTTGAGGATGCATGTGGAGAGTTTATTATATCAGAAAAAATTGTATCTATCTTTAGAAGAAATCACCAACAATCACCAAGAAACCTAAATCGAAGAGTATGAAGGAATGAAAAGCGTTGGTTCGAACGACTTTAGGTTTGATCAATTTTGTCACTTTTCTTGTTTGTTGTATTAAATATAGTGAATGAGAAAACCATGATGGATCTTAACAAAGATGTACGAAAAATCTACTACTTCTAAGAAGATTTTTTTGATGAAGAGGTTATTCAACATGACAAAACATCTGAACAATTTCAACACTGTAACGAGACAGTTGTGTTCTGTGGGGATTAAATTTGAGGATGAGGCGGCTAGAGCACTATTAATTTTATCTTAATTGCCAGAAAATTGGGATAGTTTAGTCACTGCGATGATTAACTCTTTTGGGAATATGAAGTTGAACTTCGATGACATCGTGGGATTGATGCTAAATGAAGAAGTTCACAGAAAGACAACGAATATTGAATCTTCAGGTTCTGCATTGAATGTTGAAAATAGGGGAAGGAATCTGAACAGAAATACAAACAGTGACAGATTCAAGTAGAGAGGAGGAAAGTTCATATCAAGTAGAGGAAATGACAAAGAAGAATGTTGAAACTGCAAAAATTAAAGACATTTTAAGGATTGTAAAGCTCCAAGGAAGACTAGTGGTGAAGGACAAAAAATAAATCTCTTTTCCTAGTCAGTAATGAATCTTGGATAGTAGATTCATGAGTCTCTTTTCATGTATGCCCCAACAAAGAGATATTCAAAAATTGCACTCATAATGATCTAGGGAAAGTTTATTTGGGAGATAACAAAGCCTGTAATATCGTATCTCTACATTTTTTGTTCTTGATAGTAATTTTTTTTGGTTGTGTGGCTCTGTGGTTTTCTTTTCTCGTTCTCAGGATTTTTCACGTAAATCTTGGTGTATTTTTTTTATATTACTTTGTTGTACATTTGTCTGATTTATTTTGTTCCGGATTTCTTGAAGTTGTGTGATCATATTCCGCGGTGTGGTTTTGATTGTAAATCAATCAAAACTCTTAGTGATCATGATCCATCCCTACAACAATGCATAAACCTAATACAAAAGATTGAAGGTTTATTTTTAATAGACGAAAAGTTTCATAATAGGGGCATTTACATGCATGCTATTCAATTCTTATGTTTTTACAAATCTAACTCGTTTGTTTTACTTTTTACATTTATACCATCCATATCTTTCATACACATAAAAAATACCACTATTTTAACATTTTAAAAGTGAAATAGACCTTTTCATACATTTGTAAGGCAGCAACGTGTAAAAATTGAAGTTTAGGTGTTAGATATGTAAATATATAAGAATTAAGTGGTATGTATGTAAATCTTCATAATGTATAACTATGTTATTTATCATCATTTAACTCTTCAACTTTGGCTTAAGTGTGTGTGTGTGTGTGTGTGTGTGTATAATGCACAAAATATAATCACAAGTTTTGTTCAACCCCAATAACATTTCTGATACACATCACATACTACATGAACAATAGAGAAGAGCATCCTCTGAAGTCTTATGACTATAAAAACCATTTCCAATTCATAATTGCAGGAGCAAAAAAAGGGAATTTACACATAATACATGAAAAATAAAGAAGACGCATCATTATAAACATGATTAAACATGTAAACTCAAATAAAAGTAAGGAATAACAAAATAACAAAACTAAACTAAAACCTTGGCATGATTCTACATATCCAGCATTTGGAAAGATTTAACAGGCCTGAGGTCAACTTTTTGAAAACATGAAAGCATTAAAATTAAGGGGCATTTAAATACATACCACCCAATTCCTATGTATTTAAACATCTAACTCCTAAATTTTGCTCTTTACATTACTCTATCCAAATCTTTCGTGTCACATAAAAAATACTTCCATTTTAACTTAAAAAAAATGAAATACACATTTTCATGCATATGTAATGTGGTATCATTCAAAAATTGAAGATAGCTGTTATATCTTGCATTTGCTTTGTTAATCTATTTTAGACACTTTGTACATAATTATCTATGATCAGATTTGGCAAAGCTTTTTCAGTTGAATCCTTTTATCAAAAAAATCATCCAGGAGAAGGTCCCAAAATCTACAGAGCTCTCACATCAGAGTTTCAATCTAACCCAAGAACTACTGAGCAGCACATCCTTTGGCAGGCAATTAGCTGATCAAATGACACTATCCAAAGCTTATGTTGTCATTGCAAAAGAGCATGGAAACCTCCAGCTCGCTTCGGAGCTCAGCTCACGAATCCGAGACTGTCAGCGATTGTTTTCTCGAGTTGCTGTTCAAGGAAATCCCATAAGCCTCGAAGAAGCTCATCCCATCATCACTCATCTCGCTCAGCTCATCTACAGAGCCCAGGATTTGCACTACGATATCAGCACCACTATCACCACCCTGAAGAACCACGCGCAAGCTCTCGAAGAGCGCGCAAATGCCGCCACAGTGCAGAGCGCACGGTTCGGTCAGTTGGCCGCAGAGGCTCTTCCTAAAAGCCTCCATTGCTTAAACATCGAGATGCTTGATGAGTGGTATAAAAACCAAGAGCTGAGAAAACTTGCACAAACTCATCGGAAGTCGCCTTCGCTGGTAGACACGAATTTGTACCATTTCTGTATATTTTCCGATAATGTTCTCGCCACTTCTGTCGTTGTGAACTCGACCATCTCCAACGCTGACCATCCTCGGCTGCTTGTGTTTCACATAGTCACCGACGGCATCAATTATCAATCCATGGCTGCTTTGTTTTTGAATAATGATTATAAAGGCTGTTCCTTTGAAATTCAGAGTGTTGAAGAGTTTGATTGGTTGAATGCCTCCTATTCTCCATTGTTGAAGCAGCTTTCAGTTCCAGAATCGCAGTCATATTACTTCGGCGGTCTTGCAGACTTTCCTGAGGAGGAGACCAAATTCAGGAACCCAAAGTTTGTTTTACTGCTTAATCACCTGCGCTTCTATATTCCAGAAATATACCCATCACTGGAAAGGATAGTTTTTCTTGATGATGATGTTGTGGTCCAGAAGGATTTAACACAGCTTTTTTCGCTCGATCTTCATGGAAATGTGAACGGAGCTGTCGAAACCTGCCTCGAATCGTATCATCGGTTCTACAAGTTTCTGAACTTTTCGAATCCGTTGATCAGCTCGAAATTCGACCCGCAGGCCTGCGCGTGGGCGTTTGGCGTCAATGTTTTCGATCTGATTGCGTGGAAGAAGGCGAATGTGACGGCGAGATATCACTACTGGCAGGAACAGAATGTGCGCAGAACACTCTGGAAGACAGGGACGCTACCTGCTGGACTGCTGACGTTCTACGGGCTGACGGAGCCGCTCGATCGAAGATGGCATGTTGTCGGGCTCGGCTATGATTTTGACATTGATGATAGAATGATACAGAGCGCCGCGGTTTTGCACTTCAGTGGCAACATGAAGCCATGGCTGAAGTTGGCTGTCAGTAAATATAAGCATTTTTGGACTCAATATGTCGACTTGGATCGACCTTATCTTAGAGATTGTATCATGCATTGAATTGATATTGTTTTGTTATTTGATTCTCTCTCTCTCCTCTATCTTTTGAATTTTGAAAGTAAATGTTTTAGCTTGGCTTGCAATTTTGCTTTCTTTTGCCAGGTACTTTGAGACCTAAGTTTTGTAACTAAGGGTCCGTTTGGGGGGGATTTTTTTTCGTGCGGCGCGGCGTTTCCCCGCAAATCTCGCCCGTTTGGGGCGACAATTTGATCATGGCTTCCCCAACGCGCAGCAGGATACCTCTCGTGGTCGAGCTTTCCCTTTTTTTACTTTTACGCGTATGCTCCTCCGCTCGTCGTCTGCCGCTTGGATCGGTCACCTATCATCACAGCGATAGGTAGCCATGTCAGAAACCACGAAGAGACGAGAGAAGAGTGGATCGAACCAGATCTTCTCCTCCCCCTCGGCGTAGTGTGGTTCGGTGTTCTTTTTATGAACTTTTTCTCCTTTTTTTTGTCTTCTTTTTTTTCCTTCTCTCTGCTGAAATTTCGGATCCGATGGTTGGAGGTAACGGGACAGATATAGCAGCTTGGATGCCCAGGCATTTGAGGATAACCTCTTCTATATATGCTGTTTGACGAAATTAAAGTCTACCTGTTAGATTTGATATTTTATTTGATTGTAATTTTCTTTGTGATTTTTAAGAAATGAATGGAATTAAGCTTTTACAAAAAAATATGCGGTTGAACATTTTTCACAAAAGCTCTCTGAATTCCATGAATTTCTCTCATGTTGATTATGCGATAAAGATTAAATTGAACTTTGGAGTTCTTGTCTCTTATCATGATGCTTCAGGGATCTCTGATTTTCCTAAGCAATGGTCATCGTGTAACTCAAATGACTGCTTCAGGGATCTCTTATCATGATGCTTCAGGGATCTCTGACTTTTTTTGTAGTCATTTCCTGTTATAGCATGGGGATCTCGCAGCGGAGTCATTCTGCATGTTGGTTGTGGAGTTGCAGGCTTTGGAGGATCTCTGTTTGATAAAGACGTGCTAACCATGTCTTTTGCTCCTAAAGATGAACATGAAGCACAAGTGCAATTTGCCCTCGAAAGAGGAATTCCAGCAATATTAGCAGTTATGGGCACCAAGAGGCTTCCATTCCCTGTCATGGTTTTTGATGTTATTCATTGTGCTCGTTGTAGGGTGCCATGGCATATTGAAGGTATTTTGGTTATTTGATTCATGGAATATTTGGAATTACCGAGTGTTCTGTAGTTGTCATGCTTAAGGAGGTATGTTGTAGGTGGCATGCTTTTGTTGGAGTTTGAATCGATTATTAAGATCAGGTGGTTTCTTTATATGGTCTGCTACTCCAGTTTACCGAAAAACGGTAGAAAACATTGGGATGTGGAAAGGTAAATTTTTATTATGTGTTAGCCACTTGATTCTATGCATGGGAAAAAAATATCTTTGCATTGATAAGTAATAATTTGGGGGCATATTTCTGAATTTTCCTTGTGCTTAGGTAATCATATAAACTTTTTAGTTAAAATTTATTAGCTCAGATATTATGAGCACCAAGAAACATTTTCTTGTATGATCTTTGTAATTGATCATCTCAGAATATGATCCTTTGAAATTGATTGAAATGATTGAAGAAAAGAATATTGATTTTTAATGTATAGAAGTTTTGAAGCTATATATGTAAATACTTCACAATTGAATGTTATATATGCAAATATTCCTTTTTTATGAGGGTGGGGGTGCATTGAGATACATACCTCTCAAGTCCTATTTATTTTTATATTTCACTAAACAGTAACATAATTGTCTTTTTTTCAGAAACAGCTGCCCCACAATTATTTTCACACAGCTGCAGCAAACAGTTAGTCAGCTTCCCTGCAGCAGCTTTCTGGGGCAGCGCAGCTGCAGCTATACACCAAACAGACCCTAAGAGTTTGTTTGGGGCAGCTGCATATTAATAATAAGTTGTCGCGTAATAGCTGCCACAGATGACAGCTACGCAGAAGCTATTTATTTTAGCATGACCATTCTGCTCCTGTATAGTAATGTTGTTTGTAGCAAGATTGTTCCGATAAGTACATTCTATACTTAAAGAACAAATAGTCATTACAGAACATTTTAAAACAAAAATAGACACCTCATTAAACAATGAATAACATGATTACCAAAATTAAGAAAGTGACTATTAAAATAACAATTAATAATATGATAACATTATTTTTAAACTGTAGACGGAGTATGTCACGAGATAAGACGTCCTTCAGGGATACTCTTTACGTCTGATCACTCTCAGCGGTGGAATCTTTCAGTCAATCTGCCAATCGAAAATAATCACAGTTTCCTATGATTCTTCATAGGCACCTATAAAATTGTCTTCCATAGCTATGTAGCTAACACAAAGTGAGCAAGAAACATTGAAGTATGCAGTAGTAGTGCAATCTTCTGGAGGTACTGAAAATCCTTGAGCTCATTCTTTCCGAAGGCTTAAAAACACAAACCTTAAACATAACACTAGTAGAAATTAATAACATAAGTAATTAGTTAAAAGTTTTATATAGTTGTGAAGTCTCAGAGAACTTGCTATGTAAAACAACGAATTTGCCACTACAAGAAAATAATATATCTTTTTGTTACCTTTAACACATAATACTGAACTTGTCTATGTCACATATGCATATCACCAAAAAAGGCAATATAGAAGAACCAAAAAAATCGTAGCACCGAAAAAAGAGAGGAACTTAGTTACCTTCATTAGAATTTCACATGTGACACCAACCAATAGAGATATACATGTCATCCAGAAGAACTCATTATATCAAATATCTCATCATAGACCTCCAAAACCCACAAAAAGAAAAAAAAAAAACATATACAACTTGTATAAAAAACAACTGCAGTAAATATCAAAGGCATAAGGAACAATATTATATATGAATTTTATAAAATACTTATACAATAAACAGCGAAGGTCTTCAACAATCATTATAATTAACGGAAATAAAAAGTAACATTCTTTCCAATAACCCTCAAACTATCGCTTTCATAATTCATTCCCTTAACTTTGTCATCTCGCTTGCACCTTCCACATATTAAGTGCAGGTCTCATGAACATCATTTCAACCAGTGACAAAGGTTGTCCAAGCTGATAATCATATGTCTCAACAGGGACATGTGCATGATCCCTGTCCAACATATAGAAGTCGATGTTGCGGGAAATATGTCGCCGAATATAATTATGGATTGTCATCATGACAATCACAATATGCACCTGTTTGGGAAATTGGTAAGTTGACATATCACAAAGTATAATATATTTCTTCTTCAAAACATCAAAAGTCCTTTCAATGCAATGCATAAAGATGAGTGCCTTTTGTTGAACATTTATTTCCTATCTCACGTGACGTTGCTAGCTCGCTCAAAATCAGGTACGTGGTTTCTCATATCAGGGTATAACTTCAAATACACTCGTTGCAATGAATACTCAACATCGATCAAATAATATTACCTTGTGTGAATAGAATGATTAGAGTTGAAGTAAAAAAAAAAGGGACCAGCTCAGTCTCAAGTGACCTATGGGTGGATGTGAGAAGTTATATTTTTAATTTCGTGTTGCAGATTTGAAAATTCAACTGTCATGTACACTGTCCTCCCAACTTGTCATGAAAAAAATAAAGCACGTGTTGAAATCGCATACGACCATGACATTTTGCGTCGGTGACCCACAACAACTAATGAATGTGATATTCTCATTGTTTGGGACACGTGCATCTATATGTGTTTCATCAATTGCTCCAATACAATTCTAGAAAGATAAAAAATGGTTCTTTAGTTACTATATTCATATAAAAATTGAATTTACTAAATAGGAGAAATTACATTAAACTATGGCATATACTACACATTGTGTGAAATCTCCGTGTGGGTCCGTTCAAATGTAGGATCTATTGGATTTATGTCTTGTGACAAAAACAGACAGATGCATTCAATCTTATTAAGAAGTATCTACAAATTATCTTGAATGAGTGGTGAAATCATTCTATAACTCCTTGTATAGATTCATTCTAGGAAAATATATAGAGGCTTATTCCTAACTCATCCTAGTAGAGTCATGAAGTCCAAGATTTCTACGAAGTTCTCTCAATATATCAACGAAGTGTTATGCAAAACATATTGTTAAACCTCATTGGGTGCCCCACAAGCAACTCCCCAACCCATTTGTCACCAACATAAAAGGATATCATGCAAGGGGAGTGTTCTATCTATGTACAAGTTATAATACTTGTACGTCAAACACATTGCAGTTGTACGTCAAACACGTTGCAGCTACAACTCTCCTTCTACACCTTTCTCTATTGGCATCTATGTATTTCAGTGTCAAAATAGTTAACACATAAGCATCAATGATTAAACTACAATCATGTAATGTGATGAACAAAGCTAACATCAAAATAATATTACTAAAGTAATAGAAAATATAACAAAGAATTAAAAACTCTTAGGTAAAGTGACATTTCCAAAGCTTTCCAAAGCAACATAAATGACCAAAGGAGCACAAAAAATCATAAAGATTTAGTGAAATATCCAAAGCAGCATGTCCAAAGTAAATAAACAAGTAACAAATATGAAATGTCCCACAAGAATCTAGTAAAAGAAAAGTGACCCTCAAATGTCGTTGTTCACATGAAAATAATATAGGTAATCCACCTTACGGTCAGCAGTTATCATCATGAAAAGCTCTCTACGAGTCGGATCTTTAAGCAACTTCATAGAGAACAAATATAGTGGTATGTTCTCATATTTTTTTGGAGTTTCCTCTATAATTTGCATAACCTGCTGGACAGATGTTGTTTGTGGTGTGTCAGGGTCATTGATGCATGAAGCCTCCAACTGTGATATATAACTTCTAATGAAAGCAACTCCATCTTTTTTCTTCTTCTCAACCCTAGATCACTTTAATCAACTGGTGGATTCGATCTCATTGTGGTTCGGGATGAGGCCTTCATTAGAATCATCTGTTTGGCCAGCTACCAAATTAGCATGGGTGCCACCAAACCTCGCCTCACTGGCGGCACATACATTGTTGTCCATGGCCACGACACCTCCAAAAATACGACCTAACTTTTCTTCCAACTTACAATTGATGTCACTATATTTAAATTGTTTAGTAGTTGGCACGACGTACAAATTCAATTGACATGTTCATGGACTTGAAAATAATTTAAAAAATCAACAAAAGGAGTGGACATTTCAAAAAATGCTCACTGTTAGTCTCTCAACTCACCACTCCTTGGAAGCATCAACTGTTTGCTTTATCGGATCCCAACCCAAGCTCGTGGTTCCTCATTTCAATTCCTTTCAAAATTTTTAATCCTTTTTCAAATGATCTCACTTGTTTTTCGATAGCATCATATCATACTCTCTATCTGTACTTTTCTTAATTTTTTGATGATATTTTTTCATCCCTCCCTGTTGAAATAGGTTGTCGACCTAATTCCCTTCTTGACCTCTTTGAGGCATAGGTCGCAAAATATCATTTTGGTATCCTTATCTCACATTGCAAATTAACCACCATTTTTGTCTTAAATATTGCGTGTACTACAATGAAAAAAATAATCTACATAAACATTTCCTATAAAAAGTATTTAGCACAACTCAAAAAGAAAAAAAATACCACAAAAGCATCAACACTGCCCCTCCGCACCACACCACCATAACATCTACACAAACACTGTCACCACCTTCACACACACGATAATACTACAAACACCTTTACACACACAATACATTTACAACACTACTACCTCTACACATCAACAACACACACCAACACACTAACCAACACATACACAGTCACACAATCACCACCTTGTCTACACTATTTTTGGGTGTGGAGTTGTCCGTTAATTTACATGTATTATATATTAGAAAAATATGAAACCAAACTGATCTCATATTCTTTATACTTTAAATGAAAGAGCACTATACATCAAACTCTGTATTTATCCTGAAAGATAAACACAAGACTAGAGGATGAGACTCGATCAAATAAACTAAAAAATATATGACATCTGTTTGGTCTGCGAAACTATTTTATTTTCCGACAAGTTAATTACATCTTAGATAATCGAAGTCACCTAAGAAAACTCTTGATAAAAATCAGGAAATTTTATCTTCAAAAAGGTCAAAAGATAGGAATTTTCGATGAGATTCAGACAAAGAGGTGTGAAAGGAGAATGACTCAATTTGGAACATTTATTATAAGATCCAAAGGAGGAAGAACTAGGGGATGTCACAGATCCTGATGAGAACCTCGGTGACTTCCCATGCTACCCTATGGTTTGGCTTCAGTTTTGAGGAGAAATCATTTGAGTGTTTCATCATGTCAATTTTATTTATTTTAGGACTTACATCTATGTGAAACGATCACACAAATGGCCAGGAATATATGAGGATTTAGGTCGTGACGAACGACAACCTCGAAATCCTAAGACGAGTTAGGGCTTATATTGCACAACAGAGCTATACAAAGGCCTAAAGATAAGGTGAGGATTTATGTTGCATAAGCAAACAACCTCGAAATCCTATGGCTTGATTGTTTAATTCTAAGGAAAGATGTGTTCTTGAAGATCATCTTACTGTTGAAGATAGTCGTGCTGCCCACAATGATAGCTCCAAGCTCCTTGTCATGACGAGTTTAAGTTTTCTAATGTGTTATGTTATAATGTCAAATCAGATGTTCCTATGGTTGTAGTTCTTTAAATTTTTATGGGGCATATTAAAATTGATTAGAGCGACACTGGTTAGGATCCTACGGTTCCCTCGTTCCGGTACCACTATTTTCTATTGGATTCACTTAGTCCAAATGAATTTACTAAACTCAACTTAATGAGTTTCATACTTTCATTTAGATTGTGGAAAACCTTGTTAGCAACCGTAGGTTACCTCATCCGAGGGATTCCCGATCATCCGATAGAGACGTCTTAATTTAGTTGCAATAGTTGTTTTGTGATGTTTGTGATTAAATTTTGAGTTGTCTTATATTTTGAATGTTGTGACTGTGAGTTTTATCTTGATTGATTTTAGTTTTGATTTTGATTTTACGGCTATCCTAGCAGTTTTGGTTTTTGTGCAAGGTGACATCGTTGTTTAACATGCAAGTTTTATAAGCATAAAAATACACTGTGGAAGTTATAGGAAAAGACGGTACTGTAAACTGTAAAAGCATAACTGGCGAGTCTTCTCGTTCCACTACCTGCAATGTCAGTACTTGCAAGACATGTATATAATATTGCAAGGAACTTAAATTGCATGAGTAGATGAAAGTTTAGCTATCAAATCTCATGTTATGATTTCGTTAAGTCCTGAAAGATATTATTGGATAACTTTAGAACAAAATAAGACAAGTTCAATTTGTCCTTCAAAATATCTAAAAGATTTCAAAGTGCTCGGGGTATGGCCCTGAATTATTTTGGAGATCTCTTGGATTATTTTGAGTTCATTTCTATTCAATTTCAAAGTGCTCGGGATATGACATTGACAGATTCTTCTGAGGTTAAACCCTAATAATATTTTAATTTCAAAAATTATTTTTATATTTTTAATATACTTCTCTGAATTCAGAAAACCCAAAGAATCAACTTTTATATTTTTGTGATTTTTAATTTGTTTATTATGATTGTTTTGGTGGGAGAACATGAAAAATTCATTTTTAAAACTTTAAAAAATTTATTTTTAACTTAGAAAAATTAGGAAAAATATCCTAATGAATTCTAAGTGATCAGAGAATATTCTCACTCATTTTTAACCATTTTTTTTATTTTTGAAATTTTTTGATTTTTTTTATTTTTAATGCAAAATATATTTTAAAAAAATGATATATTTTACAAAAATGGGTTTTATTTTTATAAGATGCCCCTGGTCACAAGGAACTCGGAGAAATAATTTTCATAATTTTTCTAATCATATTTAATTTAATATAATTATTTTTATACAAAAAGGCAAAGCTTCCTTAAAAATCCATTTTAATGCTTAGACTGAGTCAAATAATTTTGATATTTTTACAGTGAATAAACATGATTTTTATGGACAGTGGAGAAGTGATTTTGTCAAACTTTGATAAGTGTATAATTTACAGAAATTAATATAAGGTATATGCATTTAATTAATTATAGAAATTTACAAAATTATTCAAAGCATCACAATATTTTTCTTAGACTTCTCTGGCCAGAGGAAACCTACTAAAATTATTCTCATAATTTTTCAAGTGATGTTTATGGGTTTTGGCTCTTTCGGCGACTACGGTGGCTGGGCATGGCAAGGGAGGTGCTTAGGTGGCTCAGAAACCTCAGAGTAATCTGCTACAACAAATAATTTGGGCTGGTGATAAGTTTTGGCAAAGATATCTTTGGCTTAAGCAATTTAGGAAACAAATCCCTTGATTTAGGGGACCTTTGGTCCATGGCTCATCTAGGTTGGATTAAGTGAGTCTAGCTTGGTCATTAGGATCCAAAAGTTGGCTGTAGAAGTCTTGCCTTGATCAATTTGACATGGCTAAGTCAACTTTGGTGCATGGGTCCAATTTGGGTCAAAATGACCAAAGGTTGGTTTTGGGTTAGGCTAGCCATGACGTTGAGCCCAATTGATTGATCAAAATTATGTAGATGATTGTTATGAAGATTTTTGGTGAATGATTGAAGTGATTTTGAGCTCAATTTGAAACTCAATTTGAAGGATTTTGGGATTTTGTTCTATTTAGACATGTTGGACCAGATTGGGGTCTAGGTTAGCCTAAGTCCAAATTGATGGTTGTAAATGGTCCATAGGAATGTCATGAAGAGTTTTCAACATAAATTGGGTGTCAATTTTGGGGTTATGGTATTGAATTTGGTGGAGTTTGGGGACAGCCAATTTGGGGTAAATTTTGGGATTTTTGGAGTTGGATCAAAATTAAGTGCAATTGAGGCTTTATCAGGACCAATTGAGGGTCAAATTTGATGTGTAGGATTATTATGAAGAATTTAGGATTCAAATTGGAGCAAATCAAGTAGGCTATGGGGTTCAATTAGGTAAAGATTAGGTCATAGGATCAAAATTAGGAGTTTCACTTAGATTAAAATTGAGCTCAAAGCATGGGCTAATTAGGTTTGGATTTAATTTAGATTGGTCATTTGAAAGATTAATTTGAGTTTAGGATTGAAATTGAGGGGAATTGGGGCCAAATTGATGGATATTTGAGGTGAATTTGGGAAAATTGGGCCTTCAAAAGGCAACTTAGGGGTTTTGGTCAAAATGGTCAAATTGGCCAAATTGGGTTCAATTGAAGGGTTCAAATTGGCTTTGGAGACATTTGGAGTGGTTTTGGTTGTTTTGGTAAAGTTTGGGGTGCCAAGGGTATTTTTGTAATTTTGGCAAATTTGGGGGTATTTTGGTAATTTTGAGTGGTTTTGGGCAACTCAGTATTTTAAATAGTTTTAAATTATTTATGAACCAATTTTGGTATTTTGGGTGAATTTGAGTTTTGAACCAATTTATGAAATAATTTTTGAACCAATTTAGGTATTTTGGGTGAATTTGAAGATTTTGACCAAATTTAGGGTTCTAAGGGCATTTAGGTAATTTCGGTGGATTTAAGGGCAAAATGTCAAGTTAGAAATTTTGGTAGAATTGGGGTGTCAACCACCTTATATGAGTCATGGACCAATGAAAACCCTATTTGAGTCCTATATGTACTGGTCTTAGTTAAACACTAGCCTAGGGCTAGTGGGTTTAGGGGACCATCTACATGAGTCTCCCAAAAGATCAAGGGAAAAAAGTCAACAATTTGGGTTCAGGGTTTGTGAGTGATTGTGGGTGAAAGTGAGTCCAAGTGAGTGAACTAACTCCAGACCAACACCCAGGATCAACCTTAAGGTCAAGCAGTCCTATGGGAACTCTCTTTGAGATCCTCCGTACTGACCCAATCTGCTAAGTGCTAGAGGTTAGGACCAATGTGTGGAACTTCAAGTCGAGCAAGCAGGAGTTTGGAATTTCTAATGGTGAGGGTTCATTTTCTAGCTTTCTAAGAATAGTCAACGAGAAATTCCTACAACTAGACCTTAGGCAACTAAAGAGGGAACACTAAACCTCAACCAAAAGTGAGGTTTAGTTAACACATCCTCTATCACCATCACATCCACAACCACAGCAAAAATACCCACCACCACCTCACCTACACACCAACAAATCCACCATCACCAACAAATCCACATCCACACGGATACCCAATCACTACCTCCAAATACATCCACCACACCCACACACAAACACCTCCAAGCACCACCACCTCCACCTCTACATCCACACACCAACCACCCTTCACCACTACATCCACATCCTTTAACACAAACACATCCACCCCCATATCCAACTCATAAACAACATAAGCCAACATCAACCAAATGTACATAATCTACCATCAACTGAAAGACACCCTTTGTATGTGATTACAAGCCATTGAGCGCGCATTCAAAGCCAGCACTGATTTCACCAATCAAGAACTTAAAAGAGCAAGCATAAAACTCAAATCTAACATCAACTGAAAACTAACACCCATTTTCAAGTCACCACACGTGGGATTCCCAAAAATCACAAAATCCAACATCAACTGAAAATCAATTAATTATGAGCAATTGCCAAATAAAAAACCACAAAATTCTTGAGCACAGTAGACATTAATGAACGGGAAGACGATCCATCGCACAGAGGAAACCACTAAATTCTCGATAAAGCCTTTTACAAAATCAAAAGACACAAAAATTTAGGGTACATACTACCCAACATGAAAAAGAAGCACCACACAGAGGAACCACCGCAAAGGGAAACTACAAAAATCTCTGTCATATATGCATTTCCAAAAACAAAAATAATAGCATAGTTAAAGTAAGGATTGCCCAACAAGAAGAGACACCACAACAAAGGGGAAGCACCACACAGATAAACCACAACACAGAGGAACCATCGCACAGAGAAACAATGACATAAATGAACCACCACACAGAGAAACCACAACACAAAGGAACCATCTTATGAAGAGGAACCACCGCACTCACAAAGAGTCGCATATTAGATAAAACAGAAATTGAAGAAAACTCTCCAAGAGAGGCAACCATATCTGTGAGAATCGCGTGTGCGAGAGAGAGAGGGGAGAATTTAGGGTAAGTATCACGAGAGAGAGAGGATCATGGGAGAGGAGTGTAACGCTAGGGCAAGACATGTGAAAGAATGAATTGCGGTGAGGAGAGGGGCAACTCCGTCAACGATATACGAAGGAAAGCGATCCACAAGATCGAGCCCGCGACCCCGTTTTCCTCGATTTTTTGTAAAAAATCTACCGCCCTATCACTACCTCAAATGGGGCCTAAATCAACTATTTGTAGATTGGAGGCATTAAATAGCTACTTTTTGCATGTTCTGTAAACATTACATGCCAAAATGATGCAATGGAGAAAAAGACGATGTATTTTCTTAGTTTTTTTTTAGCATAGGGCTCATTTTATTGCATTAATTCAGTAAATATGAATTAAAAAATGATGAGTTTATTAGATTTTGTTTCCTGATTGGATATATTTTGAAACTTACATATTTCTTTTATAATTATTTCAGTTTAACTCTCAAATTTAGGGCTTTCTTTCTAGTGCATGATTTTTGTGGAATGCAAACAGAAGGACTAATAGGGTAAAACAAACAATCATTTTCATTTGTTGGTTGTCTTTTTAACACCGCATTATTAAAATTGGTTCATAAAACAAATGGTTTCAACTAATAACATAAGTTTATATGGAGGATTTGTTTGGGACAACTGTAACTGTTTTAAAAAATAATTTTTGAGTTATTGTGGAAGAAATTGTTGTTCAAAACTTTATGGTGGTCGTTATAAATTTATTTTATTTTCAAAAAGTCAGATCTCAGCTTTGTGGCAGTCAACGCATTTAGTAGTCAAATTGCAAAACATAACCTTCTACTACAATATTTAAACAAAGCAGACAAAACGTAATTTTGTCAAACGTCTGAAAATACGGTAAAACATCACACCGCCATCTCAAACACAGCCCGAGCCAATTTCATATGGTATGCGACTCTTAGAAATCAATGACTCAACTAATTAGTTAAACTCAGCCTTAATCAACGTTCGAGAAAGCCGTGTTTGAACTAAGTCAAAGTGAATATTCATGTATGTTTAAATGTGTGCATGTCGCTGTATCTTCATGCACTCATATTGTATATGTGCAGATCAAAATCAAATTGGTTTTGGTTTAGATGTAGCTTGGATCAAAATTGCACCAAATAAGCATATTGTAAGCCGAAATAAAGATTTTATGTTGCGTCTTGATTGGTCTTATTAAGAATAGCCTCTCTTTTAATTAAGGGGCTATTTGATTGGAAGGATTTGTGGTGTACTGTAATTTATTTATAGGAATTTAAGGAAATATGCGTTAGGTATGAAGAAGGGCAAGTATAATACAAAGTTTCAATGTATTTAAAGTTTACTCATTAGTTCATTGAGCTGAATTTAGAATTTGATCCATTTAACCGAATTTGAATTACACTGTAAAATGTTATCAACAAACCATAGCCCGTCGCCACACGCCAGTCTCCCGCCGCTCGCCGCCCGCCGCCACTATCGACAACCGCCGTCACAGCCCGCTGCCACTGCTGACTGCCGCAATCACAACCCGCTGCTGCCCTTAGCCCCCTATCGGCCGCCGCTCATCTCCCAAATAAATTATTGTATTATTTCCAATCTACTAAAACCAAACAAAAAATATAAATTTTTTTATTTATTTTATAGTGAACTAAATAAACATAAAGTATTTCAAATGTATTGTAATAACAATACTGCACAAAGATTTTGCATTACACTTCATCTTCAGCACACCAAATAGTCCTAAGTAATTTATTTTATATTTATTAATAAATCTTACTTATAATCCATCACCACAAAAATAGTAAAATTAAAATTTAAAGAAAATCTTATTGAAATTTATTAATTAAGTAAAATCCTTAAATTTTAAAAAATTGAGTTCTTCGAACAATAAGCGTTTGTAGTCCAACGGTTAGGATAATTGCCTTCCAAGCAATAGACCCGGGTTCGACTCCCGGCAAACGCAGTTTTCTTTTTTTTTTTTTTTTTTTTTTTTGCAATCAAATATTTTGTAAATTATAAAATAGATTATTGGCATTTATGTACTTGCCGCCCAATTCTTAGGTATTTACATGTTTGACACCTAATTTCTATTCACATATCAAATCAATAAGATATTAGATACATAAATATATAAGAGTTAAGTGATATGTACATAAATCTTCCCATGAATTAATGGCTCTGATTTTTTTTTAATTCTTCTAATAACAAATGCTTGTATAAGTATAAATTTATAAAAAGAATAAGTATAATAAAATTTTTACATATGAAAACAAATGTGTTGGATGTGCAAAATATATAAAAATTGGGGTACGTATGTAAATTCCCTAATATTATAAATGTATTAATAAATTTTCTTCAAACTTCATTAAAAATAATTTTTAAAATTACATAAATAATAAAATTAGATTTTTTTTAAGCATCATCAAACGTTTTAAAAAGTTAAATTAGAATTTAATCTAAATATTACTTAATTGCTAGCTCAATATTAATTTTTCATGTAATAATACACATAAATTTAAAGGAATAAAAGATCTAAGAGCTCATTTAATCAATAAAAATGAATTCCATACAAAAAATAAGGAACAATTTATGAGTTAGTTAGCCTACACTTAGCATATGCTACATTGATTATAATAATGTATAAAGTACTATATGATTTAATAATATATTGAATCACATGCTCAACATGTAACATAATCAACATAATTTGGAGTACTATAATACATAATTAGTGCAAGTGCAATAGAGTATATAACCATATATGATGATAGTGTCCGATAACTATTAATGTTACGATGGTAGTGAGTAAGAAATATCTATTTAGATCGTAGATAGGAACTTGAACAGGCAAGTGAAGAGCATTGTCATTATTGAATCCTGATTTATCTATGAATGACACCCCAAAGAATAGAGTATAAGAAACGAGAGAGAGAAATACAGAAGAATGAATGGAAATTAACATCAAATTGTATCAATCATGTTGATCATTCTTGACCTTTTCAGTTAAAATTGTGTATCTTTTGTACATGAAATTATCTCTCAATTTATAAGGGAGAGAGTACAATATAGTGATGCTAAATTTTTACCCCGCTTTTAATGGGGTTGTGTTTGAAGAAAGCAGAACTCTCCGAAGAATTTCATTCCCAAAATTTATAGTGGCTTAAACTTGAAAATCTAAACCACACCCCAACTGAATAGGATCATGTAGATTTGAGACCATCGTAATAATTTTATGAACAAAAGCAACAAAGCAAACCAAAAAAGCACAAGAAAACTTAGTGCGGGAAAAAAACACGGAGCCACCCACCATAAATTTTCACTATGAAAGTCATAGAGCTTATGAATATCACGCCCGAATTTGCTCTTCTCTCTCAAGGATACTTACAAGATCTCGCTCCAAAGACTTTCTGCTCTGATCCGGCGTAAAAAAAAAATGCACGTCAAGATCACACAAATCCTCCTCCCACAGAGAAAACAGATTATGCCGTTGAAATTCAACCTTAAACAAACAATTTGTTTGCCAACTGTTCCAGACGCATAGGCACTCGAACTTGGCGCCAAAGCGCCAAGGCTTTTGGACTAAGCACATAAGTTGAGCGCTTAGGCATCCAAAGATTGGCGCCTATGTGTCAACTTTATAGCAAGCCCACATAAAGGAGGCACATATGCGCCATAGGCCGGTGCGTGCATAGGCGTCGGTTCCTCTGTTAACAGCGCCCAAGTGTGCAGTTGAGGCTCCACAAACCCAACAAGTCGTACAAAGTATTCCAGGTATTTTAAAATCACCATATATCAAAAGCCAGATGAAGAGGTGTGGAGCTAAAAATTTGTTCTAATTAGGGAACAAATTACTAATTTTAATAATACCCTCAATCTTTTTCATCAAGCTTGGGAATGGTATTGGCTAATTATAATTCTTTTTTATTCTAAAAATGATCATTATAAGTTGACAAAGAAAATGTGAAATTATGTTTCCTAATTTTTTTTTCTTCGAGTCTCCAAATGTTAGTCGTTGACTCGTATAATTATTTCGTTATCATACTAATAAATATTGAAATATTATAAAATTCTGTATATTATAAATTTTATAGATTTTAGACACATGAATGAAGTAAATCATCTTTTGTCAGATTGTCAAATATATTTTTAATAATAGCATGGATTATGAGCTATAAAAAAATTGTTTAGTTGACATTTTTAAACTATTTTTATTACAAGTTCCTCGTCATGCGTGCATGATATATATATATATATATATATATATATATATATAGACACAGAGAAAATATATTTGATTCTTTCATAAACCCATACGGTTTTTTTTTTTCGTGCAATATTTAATTCATATATAATAAGTTAAAAATAATATTATTAATATTATTCTCAAAGCATATAATTGATGTGCGTCAGAAGATTTGCAGTAGTAGAGTAATAAATAAATAAACGACCGTACGTAGTAAGAGATTCATCACACACAGATAAAAGAAATGTATGAGGAGAAAACACAACACATTCTTACATGAAAAACCTAGAAAAAAAAAAAAAAAAACTACGGCACATGACTCAGCTAACATAACTCATTATGTAATTATGAGAATATTGACACGTTCTTCTCTTAAATTAGAGAAAATGAAATTAGAATGTCGATGTACAATAGTAGTTCACAATAATAGATGTAACGGGCCGCAAAAGTTATAGTCGATTGCTATGAAAATAATAGTCAGTTATAAATGTTGCAGAAGGTGGTTGTAATAATAGCTGATCTTAGAGACTGCCGTTAAAAGTCTTGATAGTAGTTGGTCATGTAGGCCGTGGGCTATAGTTTTGGGAGCATCAATTGGTCACAACAGCCATAATAGAGCGATGTGATAGCATTCATAGACCACAAAGATTGGGGTTGGAAGCTACGTGAGATGTGATAATATGTATAATTTTTTTATTATATAACTTTATTTTATATTTATATAATTTGTATAATTTTCTTAGAAGTTATTTGATTTAAGAAAAGAAAATCCCAAGCTTCCCCAAAGGTTTGAAAGAATACTTAGATAGACTCCAAATCCATCCCAAGTAAAATGTATATATTTATATACATAACACTAATATTTAATAATACATCAAAATATCGCTATTATTAATTTATTTTAGAAGTGCACATTTTCATGCATGGTGGCCAAAGTATTGTAAATGTCAATATAAACTTTAGCTAGCAGATGTGTAAATACAAAGAGAAGCTGTGGTGTATGTGTAAATTTCCCAAATGTAGATATTATATACATTCAATGCAATGCGACAAAGGGTTAGATGTCATCTCAAACGACAGCAATCGTAGACTACTAAATAGAAAAATCTTCCAAAAATTGTCTTGTGGAACGTGTAGCGTCCACCACGTTAAACTTCCATTTGGCGATGACTGGGGACATAAATTAAAACAAATTCAACCCTGATTAATCCCTCAGAACCTCGTTATTTCCCTTTTTTTTTTTGCAAATCATATCCCTTTTAAAAAGCAAAAAGCAAAAAAGTTCCACATCTGATGCTAGACTTCTCAAAAAATGGTTATTGATGGCTTGAGAATTTTGCTCTTCTATGGAGAGGGGCAAATTAAAATCATATTATTGAATCTTGATTTATCTATGAATCACGCCGCAACGAATAGAGCGTTAAAATGGAGAGAGAAAAAGAGGAAAAGAAGAGTGAATAGTAATGAGCAGTGTTGAATTCAAATTTGCCTTGTGAGGCATGTTAAAGGAACAGAGCGATTGAGACATAAAAAATTGAGATATAAAAATGAAAAGAAATGAAATAATAACATAAACATGTCCTGCAGGTGCGAACTGATATGTTCTCGGGCCCTTGGACCTCTTTTATATATAAAAAATGGTCGTTGCATTGAGAACATAAGAGAGTTCTTCTTACTGGAGAAAAGTCGAGAGAGGAAACCTTTTATGTACATGTTATGAGCTTCCTATTTATAGAAGAAAGAAGGAATTAGTCTAAACTACATGTTTACCCCACTTTAATGTGAGAATTACACATTATAATTATCTTTTTATTAATGCCCCACTTTAATATGAGAGCTACAGGTCATTATGATGTCTTTTTTATAAATTTCACTTTAATAGTAAATTTACAGTTTTTTATGGTGCATTTATATGATCCACACGTTAATAGAGAAGTTACATCTTTATGATATTGTTCATATCCCTAACCGATTTTTGGCACCTCTCAGTCATCTATCTTTTTATCTGAACCATTAGATCATCTCGAGATTCGTGCAAACTGTTTTTGGTTTTCTGATTTTTTTTGCTCCTTGACAGCGACAGTGGATATAAGGACAGGAAAATGTTTAAAGCAAAAACATGATTACATGAATCATTGATGATACTCTCTATTTAGGCACATTATGCGCTCCATTTGCACCTTTTACATTATCTCATTGGCTCCACGACATTTTTTCTCCAAATATACTCTTTAGTCGGCGTTGAGTTGAGGTATTCACATACGTTGATTTGGTTAACTCCTCGGGAAATTGTCGGTCATTATATCATCCAGCTCAAGTCTATTTTTGCCCATCTCGTGTGCTTGGTCGGATAATTAGTTGCTTTCCCGAAGTTTCTTTTTTTTGCTCGCCCTCGAAGGGGAGTCAAATTTTTTGCTCGCCCTCGTAGGTAATTTTTTTTTCTCGCTCTAGTGGGAAGTTTATTGTTTGTTCACCCCAAATGGGAGTTTTTTTTCTTGCTCTCGAGGGGAGTTTTTTTTCTTACTTGCCTCGGAGAGGAGTTTTTTGTATACTCATCCTGGAGGGGAGTCATTTGTTTGCTCGTCCAAAAAAATGACGTTTTTTTCTCACAGTAGAGGGGATTCTTTCTTTTTACTCGCACCGGAGGGGGTTTTGTGTGCTCGACCCTGAGGGGAGTTTTCTGTTTGCTCACTCTGAAAGAAAGTATTTTGTCTGCTCATCCCGAACTTCACTCGGAACCGAGTTCCCCAAGTGTCAGTTGTACCTAGGAAAACATTGAGAAAATTTTTGCCACAACGCAGGATAACTTGTGAAATAACACTCACTTTTTCGCCAGATGACGTGTCAGCCACTGGGAATTGACCGAGTGGTCCATACGGTCAGTCGGCTTGTTTCAACCGTTGAGAGCCGACTATCCATCTTGTGGTACTTGCCATCTAGCCAGAGCCCCTAGGAAGATGACGAAAAAGGTTTTTACAACTCCATATATATTGTTGCCTGAACTCCTTAATGCGTCTCCTGTTAGGAGTGTCTCTGATATGTATATATTCTCATTGTTGTCGTTTCCATTATTGTTTGTAGCATGCTCCACGTTTACCACACATTTTAAGATGTTGAATTCAAATTTGTTTTGTTAAGCATGCCAAAGGATCAGCGCAATCGGGACTTGAGACAGAAAAATAAAGATACAAAGAATAAAAAAGAAATAAAATAACACACATAGACTTGTCGTTAATCGGAAAATTAGTATGTTCCCTTACTCTTTACCCCTTTTATATATTAAAAAATAATGGTTACATTGATAATGGGAGAGAGTTCTCCCTACATTAGAAAAGTCAAGAGAGAAGAGCCCCGTATTTACATGTTATTAGCTGTCTATTAATAGGAGAAAGGGAGACCAAGTCAAAAATTACATAGTTTCCCCTACTTTAATGTGAGAGTTTCATGTTATTATCATCTTTTTATTAATGTCTCACTTTAATATGGGAGTTATAGGTATTTATGATTCATCTTTATAATCTCTGTTTTAATAGAGGAGTTACATATTTTTATGATACATTTCTATGATCCTCATTTTAATAGGGAAGTTACAAATTTTTATGGGTTTTTTTTTTAAATTTTTAACTGTTTTTTGCACATTTTAGTCATCTATCTTTTTATCTTGGTCGTTAGATTGTTTGAGATTTATGCAAACTATTTTTGAGTGTACAAACAGTAAATTATATGACATGATAAAACCTAGCCAACAAGAATAGAGTGTTGCAGCATGTTTGTAAGTATGAACCCATATACACAAAAGCGAAGCCTAATGTTGTGTGGTTCAGCTGCAAAATCTAAATAATTGTGGTTGAAATGTTTCCAAGTTTCTCAACCTGAGAAATGAGTCATTTTACTAGCATTAATAGATCCAGTATCGTGTCATGTCATTTGGAGAGTTGTGTGCCTAGAAACCAACAGTCATTGGTGTCATGGAATGAGAAGAAAATAAAATAAACGTTTGTAAGGAATATTCTTCTAGTTCTTACTCTTTCTTCCCTTTGGTTTGAACATATCAACACTGTAAAATCTGCATTTTGCCTCTTGTATATTCTCTCTGTAATATAACATACAACTGTTAATGCGGCAATCAACATTTTTAGAAAGTAGTTCCAACTTCACCTACACATCATGCCTTAAAACCCATAGCCTGCAAATCCAGAGAATCAAACTAAATTTTTTTATGTACATACATAACTCAAATTTAGGTTTGATGTGCATCACACCTACACATCACACCTAACTTTTTCTATTTACGTACATAACACTAATTTCTTATGTATTTACATATCTGACACCTAAATTTTAAACCCTAAATACATAACACAAATTTCCTATGTATTTACATATTTCACTCCTAAATTTTCATATTTATGTATTTACATTTTTCACTCCTAAATTTTCATATTTATATATATATAGCACGAAATTTCTTATACATTCACATTTCTCTCACTTAAATTTCATATTTACAAACCACAATTTTCTTATGCATTCACATATCTCACCTCTAAATTTCATATTTACATACATTAAAATTTTCTTATGAATTCTCATTTCTCACACCTAAATTTTATATTTACATATATTCCACAATTTTCTTATGCATTTACAAATCTAGCTCCCAATTCTCATCATGCCCGAAATAAATAGCCTACAAATCCAGAGAATCAACTTGAAATTTTCTATGTACATATATAACACAAATTTAGGTGTGATGTGCACCTACACATCACACCTATTTTTTTCTATTTACATACATAACACAAATTCTTTTGTATTTACATATCTCACTCCTAAATTTTCATATTTACGCACATATCATGAAATTTCTTATACATTCACATTCATCCCATCTAAATTTCATATTTACATATCACAATTTTCTTATGCATTCACACATCTCACCCCTAAATTTCATATTACATACCACAATTTTCTTATAAATTCACATATCTCACACCAAAATTTCATATTTACTTACATACCACAATTTTCTTATGCATTTACGTACCTCGCTCATAAATTTCATATTTACATACATAGCACAATATTTCTTATGCGTTCGCATATCTAATATCTAACATCCAAATTTCATACTTACACAATTTTCTTATGCATTTACATATCTCACACCAAAATTTTCATAGATAGCACAAATTTCTTATATATTTACATATCTCACACCAAAACTTAGCGAAAACCTTAAAATCCATTTGCATTGCATACCTAACAATGGAATTAAAAAAAAAACTTTGTATTTTCGGATCTAACACCTATGTAAGGGAAAAAAAATGAAAACAATGTTAAACCAAAGCTTGGAGGTGTGGAAGAGGATTTCTCACCTTGGACGAAGTTGGAGCGGTGAATCGGAGCTGGTTTTGTCGGAGAGGCATAGGAGGGGACGGAACAATGAAAGGAAGCCGAAGGAGAGGATGGCACATAATAGAGCTATGGTTCGTGAAAAACTTATTTTAGGGCTCTTGCGTCCGCTTTAGCGTCGTATTAACAGCTTCTGCTCGATGCAACTCGCTTGCTTCTTTTCGTATAGAGGTGAAATCACGGGGCAACCCTAACAGACGTTAATCGGTCGTTAATTTTGCGTTGAAAATAATTCTGATGTTAATTTACAGTTTTCCCGTTGTGGTAAAGCAACGCTAGACTATCGAGTAAATGGTGAATCACCGTGGCCCGAAAGATAGCTCGCTTCTCAACAAGGAGAGCCTAAGGGATGTCTATAAGACTCTTTGTTGCATTATTAATTCTTGATCCCTGATTAGAAGTCTCGGAGGAGCCCATGGAATGTTTGGTGATATTGAAGAACTGGATCATTCTGCGAGTAGGATCTATCGGAAAGTAGGTTGCTACATTCAACTGACTTTCTTGTAGTAGTTGACTTAAATTTGTCTTCATCTCGTTTTTGACCAAACAGTTTGGATTCGTTTGCCTTTGTGACTAGATTGGCTTTGATTTTGCTTCATTCGGTCGGATGAGTGGGACTTCTAATTTTTTATTGATGGGCCCTTTTTTGTTTTACTCTCTTTTCTATGGACATTTAAATCTTCCTCGGTTCATCACTTGATCACAGATTTTCTTACTTTTTGCAAGCAAAATTATAACTGCAAAAATTAGAAAACATGTATCTTTTAATCCCTTGATTTATGTGTCTTTGATTCTTATAAATAAATATGACAAAACTCTGACATTCCATATTTAATTTGCATCTCTCCTCATCTAAATCAACAGACTTTCAAGTCATGTCATAGAAAATGTGTTGAATCTTATGATAGATCCCTCTAGCAAGGAAGTGCTTCTTGCCACTTTTGGGAGACCACAGGAACGATAACGCTCATAAAGTGAAAAGAAGAAAAATGCTGTAGTTTTTTTCTTTGTTAGATTTTTCACGTAAAAATTTCTAGACGATAACTCATTTTTATGATAGCATGTACCAGATGATGACTCATATACCGTAATGCCTCGAATTTGCTAGCGCACATTAATTTTAATGTAATATTAAAAATTTAGATGTTATGAATGAAAATAGAACAAAGCTAAGCTTACCAAACAGAAACTTAATCCACTATGTGATATGTTGAATCATGGCAGAATTAATTATATCTTCTTGCCTTCATAGTTCACATAGCTCCAATGAGCACGGCCCAAAAGCTCCACTCACACCAAAACTGAAGAATTAGTCTAAACAGATTGAACAAAGTAACATCCACTGATCAGCATTATACAATATAATACATGCATGAGTCGCTGCCATTCAAAATTCATCCAGTTTTTAAATAATCTTGCACTCTCCTCCAATCTATTATATCAAAATACATATTTCAGTTCTTCATCATGAAAGCAAATACCATCATAAACAGATCAGAAACAAATAACAAAAAACATTAGAATAATTAACACAGATCATATCCTCCCTTGCCTCTTCCAATTCCAGCACCAGCAGAAGAATTCCCACCACCGCTTCCCAATCCGCCTCCCTTCCCACCCATATTATGGTGCTGAGGATGGTATGTAGACCCATACATCTGTCGCCCCATCATCAGCATCCCCCCTCCGGCGAACTCCTCTTTCTGCTGTGATTGAGCTGATGAAATGCCCTTATCGCCTTCCAGCTCTCTGAACTTCTGCAAATAAACCTTGAGGGGTTCAGCGTAGTCTTCGAAGCCGAGGGTGGTCATGGCCCAGAGAAGATCATCGCCATTGATAGTCTTGCGCTTCTCGCGCTGACACTTGTCGGAAGCCTCGCCTGTGATGAAGCTGATGAACTCCGAAACGCATTCCTGTACAGTCTCCTTGGCGTCTTTTGAGATCTTGGCGTTTGCGGGAAGGGCTTTCTTCATTATCCGGCTTACGTTTGCGATTGGGAGTAAGCGGTCTTGTTCTCTCGGGGATGAGAAATCGCTGTTGGTAGCTCCGCCGCTGTTGTTATTGCCGGCGGATTCGTTATCGGAGTCCGCCATTTTGACGCAAGGTCGCCTCTTTTAGTCAAAATCTTGAGTTTTGAAAGGTTTCCTGTTTTGTGGTTCCCAAATCCGTAACAAAAAACTGATTTTTTTTTTTTTATCTGCTGAATCGAGCGCAGGTCGGGAAAGAAGAAGAGCCTATTTCGGGGGAGTTTTAGAGAAAACGGTGATTCAGTTCCGGAATACAGGGATGAAGAAGAAGAATAAAAAGAGGATTTTTCATGAGAAAAGAAGGATAAAAACCAAAAAAACAAAACTTTCTCAATAGCTTCAATCAGATTGATCGATTTCGGTAATAAAGAGTTCCAAGAACTCTGCTCGACTCCATGGATGAGCAGGACTTCGAGGAAACAGACAAGAAAAAGAAACGTAGGCGACTTTGCGAGTTGGAGAGAAGGTACTGGCGTCCGTTGGATCAAGCATTTAGATCCTGATATCCATCAGTTTTTGGACATGTGGAGAAATAAAAACCGCTCGTTTTATGATAAGTGGTGGGCAGGTGGGTGCGATCGCAGCCGTCCAGGTTGGGCAAGGCACGTGACGCAGTCATTGGCGAGAGTGGGCCCCACGTTTTATGGTGGGAGGAGTCGAACGTCCGGATTGAGGTGATGATGCATAGGATTTGCATGATGCTGTCAGGTATTTTTGTATTATTATCATTAAAATATAATATAGAGAGAGTGGAATTCAGGATAATTTATGATAAGTTGAGTCAGGACTTGTCTTATAAATCACACTTAAAAATAAATAATAAAATAGAAAAAAAGAGTTCATATTAAAAAGATTAATGAGCTTGTGATTCAGTTATCCTAGTTCGGTTGGTGACGACCTGTAATCCTTGAGTCGATCGGGTTAATTTTACCGATTATGTCAAGTTGGGGTGATCAGTCGGCCCTATCGGTTCTTTGGTGGTATGGACTTCATTCAATGGGCGTGAGTCAATCGGTCGGTTGTATCAATCTGACTGTCCACTATTGAGTCTTCGATGGGAAACTCGTGTGCAAAGGTAAAACTAGATTGTCGGGCAAATGATAAATCACAGTAATCTGACAATAAGTATGTCTTTTTGAACAAGTGATCCATTCGGAAGGCTGGATAAATGTTTGGTGATGAGATCCTAGGCCTTCTGAAGAGTTTTGCAGGTCCAATGAGGCATTTGGTGATAATTGGACAAGACTTGAACTGATTCATTCCCTTTGTTAGATAGATCTCGATCTTTGACTCATACAACCAAATAACTCTTGTTGGCATGCAGACTTGGCTACCATATGTGTAACCTTATAGCTTGTGCAACTAATTGTATGATGGGTGATCAGTAATTCTTTTAATTTAGGTGAGCGGTCTTATAGGTTGGTCGAGTGATCCTATAGATTGGGCGAATAAACTTCAAGTATGGTTTAGCCATTGAGATTTTTGATGAGTTAAGTGTAACCTTTGAAGACTTCTTATGAGAATGTGGAGAGTTCTTCTTTAGTCATGGTGAGTTATTGTCGATCAAAGGTGATGTTTGTTTCTCTAATTGATTTGATGCCAACTCTGAACGAGTTCACATATTCTTGATGAGTCCTCTCATCATTTTTGTTTGGCCAAGTTTTATTGAATTGATTTGGTATAACATGCAACGACTATTAGTAATAGCTCAAGTACATATTTAATTTATATATTTTATTGTATTTTTGGAAAGCCATTATGAAAAGAAAACAAAATAATGAATAAAATAGTGATATTGGTGATGAAAAAAGACATCTTGACAATTATTGTAGTTGAATCATCGTGCATGAGCTCTTTGGGATGAGCCCACACTACTCAATATATTAAAATCCTTTCATGCTGTATCTTGAGAAGGATAGTTATTTAAAATTAAAAAAAAAATTGGGTTTACATTTACTAGGGTTCATTGTGCCTATATTAAAACTTATGTTCAAAATTAGGTATAAGTGCAACTTAATTAATCATATGTTGTTCATCTACTAAGGACCCTTAACCAAGGCTATGAATTTAGCTCAAAGATCGTTAATCCCCCGAAAGTACTCAATTTCATCAAGTTAGTTTCAGTTTCGAGCTGGATTGAGCCGATTTCGAACTGAAATAGATCCAAATAAATCAGTTTGAGCCAACTCTTTTTTATTTTCAACCAGATTAAGTTGGCTCAACTCCAAATCAAATATAACAAACCAACGAGCCGATTTCGAGCAGCACTAAATCTATTCGAGATCAACCCAACTCGACTCAAAATTGAATTGTTAACAACCATACCTTTAACTACTCTTAGTGTTAGTTGTCTTGTGTCTTTTAAACTTGAAATTGTGTAGAGGTCACTCAATGCCAACCATAAGATAGTACACCCTTTATAAACTAGCTATGTAGTCAACCAGAAAATAAAATTTTCTAATGTAAATCAACTTCTCATCTTAATGTTGGTTATTTCCGATTTCGAGATGCTAGCCTTAGAGATAGTAGTTAGTTCAGTAATCTTACGCTCGTTTGATTCATTTCATCGAGATGCTCGATTTGGTTATAAGATTTTTGAAATTTGAAATTCATTTGACTTTCTAATTATGCATGAAAGCTTCCAAAAGTTATTATTTGGGATTGATTTGACTCGGATTAAACCCGTTTTGGTATCATTGGGTTCATCACATTGAGCCCATCAGTTTGCCTATAAGTTCACCGAAATCAAAGCTATGAATGATTTTTAAACGAAGTTTAAATATTCCTTGTTAAACAATTATCTTGAGATTCATGCAATACCTTGAGATTCGTTCCAGATGATGGAAATTTGTTGTTGGCCCATCCATATATATATATAATATATATATATATATATCAAAAGGATTGGCTGAAGGGTGGATCCCTCAACCAATCCCCATGTGCAAATTTGAATCTCGTCTGGTTGAAGATTTGAACCCGGGTCGAGAGGGGACTTAAGCAGAGCCGCCACCAACTCACTTACACCCGGTGCTCGCGCACACACACACAAATCTTAATGTTCATTATTTTTGGTCTTTTATCTTGTGCTTTAAGTTTTTGCCTTGATCAAAACTACACAGCTATATAATTGTACCTCAAGGCAAAAAAATACAAAAATTGGAAGATTTGCATATAGACCACTTAATTCTTTTGTGTCTACATATCTACTACCTTTACTTCAAATTTTACACGCATACTACCTTGCCCATACATGAAAAGGGTTTCACATTTTAAATGTTAAAATAGTGATATTATTTACGTAATATGGATGATTTGGGTGGTATAAATGTAATAATTAAAAGTTTAGTTGTTACATATGTAAATACATAGGAATTGGGTGGTATGCATATAAATGACCCAAAAGAATATATATTATAATTCAGCAGGCAATTCACCTAATTATATCCTACCCAGCCCGATAAAATAACAAATTAGATAATTGACCAAAAGTCATACTAGATCCTAACATCCAAGTTGCATGCCAAGGGTAAAATGGAAATTAACAATTATAAAATATTCAACATTTAAATAGTCAACCACCACTTGACCCAAATGAAAATTACATCAGAAGGCTTCTTTCATCACAAGCAAATATGAAAATACAAATAACATATTCTATGAAATATCTGGTAAGTATTGGGAGTTGTCCTAACATTAGAATGAAATATGGTTGGGGGGCAGATTTGAAAAAAAAAAAGGGTTTTTGAGTAATTAATTAGTTATGTAATACTTAATTAAGAAAATAAGCCACTCGGCAGCTTTTATGGTTGGGCAGTATATGGCTCTTATTGAGAATGGAAGATATGTTTATGAGAGATGTTAGGCTACCAAACAATGGCTGTTTTCGTCATCTTTGTTAGGAGCTCATGAAGGACACCTCAAGTCTTTGAAAAGTACATAGATACCCTCATTCCAAGTTTCATTAACTATATAATTTCATGAAAGTAATGGTAGAAGTATATAAATTACCAATTAATAAATTTATTTTCTTCTCTTTAATGATATTAATTTGAAGTAAGAAAAAAAACACAATTAATATACCCTAATTAATAAAAAATAGTTTTTTACAGCATTTTATTATACAACCTATCACAATAGCAAAAAAAATTTTAATTTTATTGCAACTAATTTTAAATCATTGCAATTATTAGTGCTGCAAAGACTTTCAGTAGTGATTTTAAAATCATTTGATAATTAAGAAAATTTGGTATGGCTAAAATTTGAACGGTTCGTATTGGCCTTCGAACTTTTTCATCCCCTAATTGTTGAGGACAGACTCGTTTTATTTGCATGAATAGACCTTGTGAGAAGTTGGGAGTGATACATCCCAACTATTTTCATAAGTGGTCATGCATGAAATTAAAACATATGTTAAAATAAGCTTCAAATTATGCTCTTCTTTTCTTTTTTTAGTTCTTTTCTTTGAATTCAAAGGATTAATGGTAATATTCTCTCAAATAATTGTGTCTCGCTTTTGATTGTATGATAAAGATCAAGGAACGAATGGACTAATGAGTTTTAAAATAGATTTGGTTTTTCAATTTATAGAGCGTTAGCATTATAGTGAAATCTCAATTAAATCGTGAACCCACTCTAATCGGAAAAAAAAATTCTTTTTTTTTAACTAAGGTGGGTCTGTCTGTACATGTGGCAGACCCTGATTGGATTCCTGATGCAAAACTGCATCAGGTCTCCTGATGCAATAATTTTTCCTCTAACCAATTGACTCCTGGTCATCCAACTTTGTGGCATTCAGTTAGTGGGCCTCTGATGAGTCGCCTTGCAGCCATTCAACCTCTATCGAAGTGATCCTAAAGGTGGTCAACATCCTAATCAACTAGCCTCTAATTAGTTGATTGATTGGTCTAATATCATTCGATCGTCTTTCAGGTACTTTTAACTATTCTCGTATTGACTCATCTGACGGTGTGTTCCCTGCTCTAAATCATTAGAATCATGGAAGATCCAATAAAAAATACTTTTTTATTGTACACATTTATCTATGAATATGTACACAAAAGATATGCATGGCACAAAATTAATAATAATCTTGCCATTGATTATATAATATATTATGGTTGCATTAATATAATACTGATAACCAAAATACCACAACCTACAATAACTATTTTCTAACCTACACTCACCTAAGAAAATCACCCACGTATCAACTGACAACACAAATTGAAAATGTCTGCAACAAAATATTTTTTATTTAATTTACCTGAAGAAAGGTTAAACATGTAATAAATTGAAATTCAAGGGCATTTTTACTACTTCCAATATGTGCTTATATATTTCCCCCCGGCAGCTTCCTTCCTCTCCCACTTCAACCTTGGTTCTTTCTTACATAATCTCTCAACCTCTGATCCATTTAATCCCTTCAAAAAGAAGAAAAAAACAATGTTAAATAACTTAACTTTCCTCCTCCCTCTCCTCCTTCTTCTTCCCTTCTTTCTCATGCCTGCTTGTTCTTCCTTCATGGCGGAGGAGAATCCCATGCAGCTGCTGTCGGATGCTGAACTGGTTCGACTCGCCGGATATGGAGAGGAGAGGCTCTCATCTGTGCTTGTCACCGGCTCGCTTGTATGTGAAGCTTGCCTGTCGGCTGGATCAGAGCTCACCGTTTCCCATGTCCAAGGTGAGAATTATTACTATTATTATTAGGAGATAAATTTTTCACAATCTTATAAATAATCAATTTAATTACTTTCTATTTTATCAAATATAAATGAGACTATCAATACTAAATTTATATATTCATTCAAATTTTCATGTTAGCCAATTTTGACTCTATGACATGCATGATGAGGTAATATTATATATATATACATATATATTTAAAATAGGTTAAATAGTATGTATATATATATACATATAATGAAACTACTAATAGATCAGTTTGGCTTAGAAGAATCAATAGTTAAAATTAACGAGAAATTATTAAGAATTTAACCAGCTATCTAGCTCGGCTTTATTATTATTATTTTCTGAAAATATACGTTTAAAAATATTAGTGTATTTTTACTTGATTAATTGCTGACTTAATACGCCTTCTTAATTTAAATTTTCCTTTTATAATAATTTAATGTTGACGTAAAAGCTTTGGTGATGTTGTATTGGATCGTTTTCAATGAAAGTTTAGAAGGATCAACTGATTTAGGTTTCTTCCAAGGAACGAAATATGTTTGCTACAGCAGATGTCAACCCTCAAGCTTTTCCAAATTAAGGAATATTTATTCAAATATATTTAAGAGTCAATTAAATTACTTAAATTAATAAATTTATATATAAATAGAAAATAGACACAAAATTATTCACTTAAAAAGAAGAAAATATGTCTCTTAGAGTTATGCAAATATATATTCTAATCCAAAAACTCTATTTTTAAATATTAATTAACAATTGCAAAAGCTATGTATAAATGATCACATATCCAAGTTGCTCGTGTTCGGCTCGTTCTTTAGGTAAACGAGTGGAACACGAACAAATTCTTAAATCTCGAATTATAAACGGCCGAACAGAGACAACTCTTTGTTCGTTCGTGTTCAGCTCATTTTAGCTGGAAATAAAAGATTTATATAATTATTTATATAATAATATATTACTTATGTTATTTATATAATAATACATTATATATATATACTTATATCTAAGTTTAGAACTTAACTGTTTGTGGGGTAATGTAGTTCTGCATCTTCTTTTGCATATATTTAGTCCAGGTTTGAATCCAACACTTTACATCTGTTTTTTTTGGTTTAATTTTAATGAGTCAATTACGAGCCGAACATGAACACGAATATTTAAATCGAGTCGAACATGAATACACTGGTCACGAGTAGGTTTCGAACATGAGCTAATTTCAAACACGAATAATTTCGAACGAGCCGAACACGAGCCAAGCCTGAGCTCTCTCAAGCTCGGCTCATTTACAGCCCTAATTACAGATTAATGAAATTAAAGCTCTTCCTGCATATCCAATCTAACTATTTTGGTTGCATGAAACGCAGGAGCCGCTGTAGCTGTTTCATGCAGGACAGAACAGAGGAGGAGGAGAAGAATAAGATACGCGAATGGAACAACAGATGAGTTCGGAGAATTCATCATAGATCTTCCTTCCCAGCTCCACGCCATTCCCAAGCTGGAAGAAGCTTGCGTGGTTAGGATTCTTCACATGCCCCGAAACTCTCTCTGTCGCCATCTCTCACGTGGCTTAAATCCAGCGGCTAAGCGCATAAGACTCTCTTCTGTGGGGAACAGCATTCGGGTCTATACGACTGGAATGATGAGGACAAGAAGTCTTGGAACAGGAAAGCTTTCGCATCATGAGTGTTTGAGGAAGAGAGATATTGCGAGAGATTTGATGCAGAGTAGTTGGTGATTGATTTGTATGGAAATTGGTATGGGTTTTATGGTTTGATTTCGCGGTGTTTGTGAATAGATCCAGTAGCTTGGAGTTATATATATATATATATATGTATGTATATGAATCGCCATGTATTCGTGATATTTAGATATGGAATGGTAGATGATGATAGAGTGTCTTGTTAAATGTGAAAATCAAATCTGAATGAAGCTGATTGGATGGGTTTGGTTTCGAAGATAATTCATGCATATTTTAGTAGTTTGATTTGGATTTAGTTCATGCAAGTCTTAGATTTAAAAGTTCTCCTTTTTTTTTTTTAATTTGTAGGATAAATTTAAGTAGCAGCAGCCATGGGTAATTACCTACGACATAGCACACAATACTAATGTATTTACATGTCTTGCACCTAAACTTTCATATTTACGGACGTTAATTACACTCGTATTTGTAGTATCACATCAAATATAGTATTATTATCATTTCTTAAAAATGAAATCTACCTTTTCATGGATAGATTTTAATTATCAAAAAGTAAAAATCAAAGCTTAGGTGATACATAAATGCATAATAATTGTGTGCTACATATATAAATTTTACTTATGTTTAATATTTATGCACAAAAATATCTACAACAGAAATAAAAATAGTATGTGTCATAACTGATGGTATAGCTATTATATTTAAAATAATTACACAAAAAATAAAACTTGTTGACTATGAAATATGTTTAACCATAAACTAACAAAGTTTTAATCCATTTTAAAAAGATATAAACACATGTCATTAAATAAATATTCACCAGCAAATATAAATTCATTAATAAGTTTTATAATCATAAATACATATATATTATTGATTCTTTTTAAACATACACACCTACTACTATTCATATAGCTTTTTTCCCTCAACTTGCCCCCTCATCCTTAGTTCTTGCATCTCCATGCATGTTTAATGGCGATGACAGAGGGTATGCATGGTTGGGTATCATTAAAGATCTTTGCTATACGTAATATTTTCGCCTACTTACATTATTGGGTATCATCAAAGATCTTTGACATAGGTAGTATTTTTGCCTGCTTACATAGCGTCCATATGGCAGTGGAGTTTCATAGTTAAAATAGTAACTCAAAACCTCACTATCTAATTTTGTGAAGACTTGTGTTTGTGATTAAGTGCTACTTGTTATATATAACAGTAATGTAGATTTTATATTATCATGATGTTCGGATCCATACGATGGATCATTCTTTAGTCTCTTAATAACATGTGTCCAAATATCAACATTGAATAGAAATAATTTTTTTTCAAACAAATGGCTAGAGGCTATTATACAAGTCTCTAGCCACTCTTAATGTGCCTAACAAATCAAGTATCACCCTCCATAAAGCAACCGTCGTCATAGGGGGATTCAAACCCCTGAACTCAAGGGACTTACTACTGACTCACAGATGTCAACCAACATATAACATATATAAAAGATATTAATGATATTACACTCGCTTGTGCCCTTATAGATATCATGTTAATTTAGAAAACCCCACTCTTCCTTTGATGGGTCCTAACATGTAATTCAAAGAGATAATTCCATGTCCAACTCCTTCCGCCTACAACTAAAAAGATTAATAAACATTATTTCCAACATTATTAAGTATGGAGGCAATCAGGCAATATATTGTTGAATGGACATTTTATTTCTTAAATTTTGCTGACATATGAGATCTCATTCTGTAATTAATTGTATTGAAAAAGGATACATACATACACACATATATTACTGTAAGGAAGCTCTATCCAACAAACACATCCTTAGTTATAAGATATATTAGGCTCTATATGGGCAGGGTTGGATTGCCCCTTTTTCTCTTTTTTCGAAGTGTATGGCGAAACTCAGTGGTACGTGAGTCTTTTCCTTGTGTCTTTTGCTTGTGTGTTTGCTTTGTTCATTTTGCTTTTGTACTGCAAATGTATATATTTTTCTTAGGTTTCTTTGTTTTGTATGTCTGGGATAGCCCGATATATTAGTTGTTAGACTCTTTAGGGAAAATAATCTACTTAACCTAACAGTAAAATTGAGAAGTTTTAAAGAAGCTAAAAATAAAAATTAATATCAAAACCCCAGGTAATAAATAATAAATTTAATTAGAATTTATATGAATAATCAAACCAGTTGCATACATATTATCGTCATATTCCTTGTCTTTGAAATTTCACTCATTACACATAAAGTGACATTTAACCTGTGAGAATTGCCATCCTTCTCGAGAAAGACTATCAATTGTAATTGATTGGCTTAAATGTTGTTTTTCATTCGTGCATACATGCACAATAATGTACACCTTTGACCTTTAATAAAAACTTAATCAAGTGAAATGTTAATATTAGTTGGTGCATGATGTATGAAGGTTGTTCAATCTTCAGGGTCGAGTCGTATGTCCTGACATAATTTTCTAATTTTATCAACGAGCCTATCCATACACTCATGTACTTGAATAACCCCATGTTTTAGGAACATAGGTGAGGCTAGCTGGCGCCCTCTCTAGGGTGGTTCGTAAGCCTAAAAGAGGCACGTCATATTTCACTCTTTGATGGAAGTGAATTAAGGCGGTAAGTCTAATTTTTGCCTCTTTAGATTAAGTTTGATCTTCTCACTCATATTCTTGGAGTTCATTTAACTTAGGTTTGAGGTGGTCTTTTTAGCTCTTTCCTATAGGATAAGTCATGAAGTTACGAAGCATCTTGTCATGACTTTGTATTAATAAATCATAAGCCCTAAAATTTAAATAAAATTAAATAACTTCAAAACAAATCTCAATCTCAATTTCAAAAATTTAAAGCTCAATCATAAGATAGTTCTAAGCACCACTAAGTTTTTCAGTAGTCAATGCTTCATATATCCTTTTGTTGTTAGCATCCAACAAGAACTATTCTAACTTGATCCATTCTCATTCGAATTTCTAAAATAATAATCTTGAATCAAAATTTACAAAATGTAGAAATTAAGAAACAATGTTTAAATCTAGAAATTTTCTAGAAGATAACCTCTTTTTGTTAGCTCTTTGTTATAAGTTAAGTCATCTCATAAGCATTATTCTAAGACCTAGATACGTCAACAACAAATTTTCATCATCCAGCACGAGTCTCGAGGTAATATTTTAAGCAAGAAATATTCAAATCTTGATAAAAATTTATCAAGAACTCCGATTTCAGTAAACTTACAGTCAAACTAACAGACTCGATGAGAATGATCCAATGATATAAAAACTAGTCTAATCTAAATCAGATCAAGCCCAGATCAAATTATTAAATCATTCTTAAAAGATTTTCGGAGGCATTTGAAAGGTCAAACGGATGTCTAATCTAGCAAGTTCATAATTGAATCGAGCGTCTTGACAAGACAAATCCAACGAGCCCAAGATTGCTCAATTTCGATATCATTAAGGCACTCAAATGTCCATCAAACATCATATGATCGAGGGAAGTTCTTCGGACTGTCCGATCAAAATAGTTCATATTCCGACATTAATTGCACCGAAAATATTATAAATAGAGCCTCACCCCTCACATGAAAGAGGAGGCTTGAGAGAGAACTTGAGGCTTTGAGAAAGAGCTCAAGTCCAACATCATCCCTGTCATCGTCGACCACCACCGACCGTCGGCGACCACCGTAGACCTCTGTCAACTATCGCCGGCCACTGTTGATCACCGCTGACCTCTGTCGACCGTCAGCGACTACCGTTGGGGGATTTTGACCAAAGAAAAATATGTTGAGATTTTCATACCTATTTTACATTGTTTTTGTTGATATTGCACTTTAAAGAAAGGTATTTTTGATGTTTTGTTGCAGGAATGATGAACTAGGGTCATTGGAACAAAAAGATGCAAAAATGAGCGAATTTGGAGATAAAAGGGCCAAAATGTGGAGATTTGAACTAGGCCGTCGACGGCGCCCTAGACCCCGCCGTTGGCCTAGCCCCCGCCGTGGGCGAGTTTTTCCCGAGGCTACATGACAAAATTCTTCAGAAGTCTGTCGACGGCGCCCTCGGGGGGCGCCCGCGGGGCCGCTGACGGCGAGCTCGACGGTTATGCCTACTCAAGCTTTGAATAAGTCCAATTTTTGAAGGGATGCTTAGGCAACTTTTGGGAAAGCTCATCCACAACTTTAAAAGAATATTTTGGCAAAAAATTAGAAAAGTCCTGGATGTTAGAGAGGTTCCATTAGTGTATACAATTTCCAATAGTGTGTAACAATTGTGAGGAATTCTTCGAGAGATTGTAAGAGTAGAGGGAAAGTGAGAGATTTTTTCATCCTTGCTACTTCAAAGAAGAATTCTGTGTGTTGTATGGAAAGGAAGAGATTCAGAGGAACTTCGAGGAGTATTCTTGGGAAGAAATTAGAGATAAGTTATTTACTTGTTGTAGTTTGTATGACTTTGATTTTATATATGAATTCTGAGTTTTGTTGTGTTTTCCCCATGAGATCTGAGTAGTTTTCTTTGTCTTGAGATTTGTGAAATAGTGATTTGAATTGGTGAAGCCATGAAAATATTTAAGAAATTATGATAATCTTTTCACTTCGATCTTAATTTACTTTCAATTTGGTCAATTGATTTGTTAAAATATGTTGAGTTTTACAACTAAAGTGAAGATTACATCCAAGATTTAGGGAGGTCAAAGCCCTTGGAAGTTGGGTGCAAATAAATAGGAAAATAATATTATCGGGCGTTGAATTGGAGATTTTGGAGTGACAGACTAAAATCCCCAATTCGGTCCTATTGTTTGGGTGCTGAAGTGTAGATGTTAGCCCTCAGGTGAGGGGAACGTGGGAGCTCTGAAGTGAGAGCCGTTATCCTCCTATCCTAGCCGCAGATTTAGTAAACAAACATAGGATTAGTCAATGTTCTTTATGCCTGGACCAAATGTTAAAGAATAGGTATGCTCCTATTTAGTACAATATAAATTGAACTAATTCACTTTATTAATTCACTCAAATTTCTTGACAAGGAGAATGATGTTTTCTTATATATTGAATATCACAATTAAACCCTCCTTAGTATCATTAGTTATTTAATAGTTATTAAAATTATCTATTTATTTCAATTGTCTATTAGTGACAGATAAGCAAATTGAACTTTGTTGTTGTGATTAAAGTATTGTTTTTCTAATATCTTAGTTTGCAGTTCTAAACCACTCCCTATGGGATCGATATCTAGGACTCCATTAGAGCCCTATATTTGTTTGAGCGATACATATACTTGCGTTGATAAGTGTGACTTTACAATTATCGAATATTTATTACGTCCATATTTATCTTGTATGTTTAAGCATATATAAAGTTGCCGGTCAACCGTCAACCACCGCTGACCTTCGTCGACCACCACCAACCGTAATTGATTGTCATTGACTACCGTCGATCACCACAGACCTCCCCGTCGACTCCAGCTGATTAGACGCCGTCAATCGACGTTTTAACTTGGAAAGCTAGTAACCATCTTTCGTCTGTGAGACAAGGGGTCTCTATAATCATTAATCAATAGTAGATTTTCGTAATTGGGTCAGACGTCATGTTTTTTTTTTCCTTTCCAGGTTTTCCACGTAAAAGTTTCTAGAGTGATCACTGTTTGTTTCTTTTTCATCTGTGTGTGTGTTGAATTCTCGTACAATGCTAAGACGATAATCTGTTACTCTACCGCCGCGGATTTTCCAGCACGCATCAGACCTAGTATTATTGAATCATAAGCTTTGAATTTTTAAATAAAATTGAACAACTTAAAACTAAATATCAAGCTTAATTTCTAAAATTAAGGGCTCAATTATATGATAGGCTGGAGCACAACTGAGCTTTTCAAAATATGATGCTTCATATATTTCCTCTGTTGGAATCCAACTATGAACTATTCCAATTGAGCTAAACCCATTTGAATATCTAAGAAAATAATTTTGAATCAAAGTTTGTGATATGTAAAACTGAGACCCACAATTTTAATCTAGAATTTTACTGGAAGATAAGCTCTTTCTATATGTAATTAATTTTAGGGGTTTGCTCTTCTATGGAACCAATTTCAAGAATAATAAATCTTGTTCCACTCAACACGGCTAGGAAAAAATTTCTAGCTACTTAAATCTTGTGTGATCCGCGCGCACTTCATCTCTAATGGAATGTAACCCATTCCATGCGCACACACCCCCTTGTGTAGGAATATGGGCTTAGTTACATTTTATTTATTTATTTCTAAAATAATAAAGCACTTTATCAAATGACCAATGTTTATTTATATGATTACAAATTGTTCATCCATGATTTGAAGGCATTAGTAAATTTAAAATAGAGTTATTTTTGTCTTGTTTGATCTCTCTCAAGAGACATCATATTCAATTATAAAAAATATAAAATTTAATGATCATCTGATACTTCAATTAATATCACAAAACTTTTAATCACATTCTAAATATTTAAGTCAAAATCAATTTAGGCTTATGGTCCATTTGGGGCGGCGGTGCCCCCACTGCAGCACACCATACTACAGTTTTGTTTATTTGGGTAAACTGTGTTTTGATAACTTTTTCAAAAAACTGCTACTGAAATCTGTATTTTCTCACTGACTCTTATTGGATGTGGTAGCAGCTTTCTGGTTGCAGTCTAACTTTTTAAAAAAATTTATAATTGCAACCGCAATATTTTGAACAACAAATTATTTTTTAATAGATTCAAAACTACATTTTAATAAGCTACAATTATTTCATATAGAAATTTATAATGAAAAACTGTTTGTATCGTGGAGTATGTCATTTTTAAATATTTTAAACTCTATTCATGTTCATATAAAATTTAAAAATAATCAATTAAGAGTGAATGTCAAAATATTATGGGATATATGTTAATAATCCTGAAATTATTTTAAAATAAGTATAATGTATAGATTATTAACATTAGGTTTATTTAAATAGATTTTTTTTTAATTTGTAAACATTCAACGCTCCGTCGTGAAACGGATCTTCGTCTCTGCTACGTATTTAGCGTACGGCGACTTCATCTAGGGATCGTCGTCGTCTCTCCCGCTAGGGCTCCATTGGTTACTACTTTGTGATCGCCTTTGGTAATCTAATTATCTATAGATCTGTCTTTTAGCCTTTGCAGTAGATAATTTTTCCTGGATTGGACTCTTTGTTTTGTGCGAAAAGAATGGCGGGAGGATTTAGGGTTCTGCATCTTGTGAGGCCGTTCCTGGCGATCTTACCGGAGGTGGAGTCTGCTGATCGGAGGATACCGTTCAGGGAGAAGGTCATCTACACCGTGATATCGCTATTTATATTTTTAGTCTGCAGTCAGCTTCCCCTTTATGGTATCCACTCAACTACCGGAGCGGATCCGTTTTACTGGATGCGTGTCATCCTTGCTTCGAATCGGGGAACGGTGATGGAGCTGGGAATCACTCCTATTGTGACGTCGGGGCTAGTCATGCAGCTGCTGGCTGGATCTAAGATCATCGAGGTTGACAATAGCGTGAGAGAGGATCGCGCTCTGCTGTAAGTGGCTTCTACTTGAATGTATATTCATTGGTTTCTTTCTGTATTGCATGCTTAATTTAGTAGATGATGATGTCGGGCATGGCTTCGGTGGATTTCTGAAAGATCCTCGATTCGTCTTAATTTTTTATAAGAATTATTTATTCAAACCTGTATTTTTTCTAATTAAAACATTCAGTCTTTTTGGATTTTATTTCTATTGATTGTATCTATTGCGTGAGAAGTTGATTGCAATCTTCTATTCACCGATGATATTTTGAATGTCTCTGTTGCTTTTGATTGGTGAGATACCTGATAGCTAGAATTTATTTAGCAGGATTCCGAATGCCATCTAGCCAATTTTTCCTTTTTGGGTGCTTAATGAATAGTTAACCAATGAGTAAAATTGATGAAGGATTTGATGAGAAAAACATTCCTATTAAAGCAGGACCTAGCCTTATGTAAGAAATAATTTTTTTATATTTTAGCTAAAGAATTTATGGTAAATTCTCTCTCTTTGGAGTTGTACAATATTTTATATTATGAACGTTGCTGAACAAGAAAGAGGAAAACTTATAGTAGTAATAAATGATAAAACCTTAAAATTTAAATATGAATTAGATATCATAGTCCTAATAAAAGAGTATATTCAAAATTTGACCTAAATTAAGATATTGGTTGAAACAGGTGCAATCTTAATTTTTTAGAATTAAATGAAAACATGCACGCAATACGGACAATGGAGAAATATGATTCACGTAGCCAACCCTACTTAGTGGGATAAAGGCTTGTTGTTGTTGTTGTTGACAGAAGTGCAACATACAATTTTGTGGTTGAACGGATGGTGTAGGCCCTGTGAGTAAGAATCCAAGCAAGATGTCAATTTGGAATCCTTGGGTATGGCAACCACCATAGGTGTGATGTTTATTCATCCATTTCAAGGTGTTGCAACACTTCTCAATATGGGCCTAGTCTTTTTCTTCAAAAAATTTTTTTTTTTCTATATTTGATGCATCTCATTCATGTCATCTTAGAAATTTAGGCATTGGGTATCAAGGAAATAGAAACCACATCACGGGCTAAGAAAAAAAGGCTCTAGGTGAAGTGTATTGGCTACATATCAACAATAGTGTGTGGGAAGTTGGGGCCGGTACCTTTTTGCAGACTCAACTCCTTTCGAGCTACATATCAACAATAGTGAAGTGTATTGGCTACTTATCAACACTTCTCATTGTGGGCCTATTATTTTTCTTCAAACATTTTTTTTTATTATTTGATGCATCTCATTCATGCCATCTTAGAAATTTAGGCATTGAGTATAAAGGAAATAGAAACCAAATCACAGCTTAAGAAAAAAAGGCGCTAGTGTACTGTATTGGCTACATATCAACATTAATGTTGGGGAAGTGGGGGCCAATGCCTTTTTACGGCCTCAACTCATCTCGAGCTTTTAGTCAAGTTATCACTCCTCTTTTTCAATCGTGGAGAGAAAGAACACTTTTAGGCATAGAAACTATATGCTTGCATCTTAATCTTAAGCAGGCATGTGTAACAAGTCTTCTCAAACGGCTTTTCCAAGGAATATTTCTTTAGAATTTCCTCTATTGGCTTTCAATTCAAGTGCAATTGTGGGAGTGGGTGGCATTCCCCTTTGTGTGTTTGTGTTATAAACAAAAAGTGTATTGGCTTTCAATTAAAGTGCAAGTGTGGGAGCGGGTGGCATTCCCCTTTGTGTGTTTGTGTTATAAACAAAAAGTAGAAGGCTTGGCTTCGCTATTGCTCATAACTTTGATTGTGGTCATAGTCTTGTAGTCTCCGGCTTTTTACAACCAAAGTGATAACTAAAGCGCACTCTTTCTTAGTTTCTTAGTAAAAAGTATGCTTTCCAACCCATACTGTTCCTTATGAGACTGCATCGAGAGTAAGAGGAAGAGTTTAGGAGTTCATCTTTTTCTTCTCTTTTTTTTTTCGTTTTTTTTGGCCCAAGAACAATCAACATCTGCTTTCTTGGGCCTCCTCTCAGGCACAGGGCAGAATCCTTGAGGGACTAGCTTTCTACCCTTTTCGTGAAAGGAAGCCTAGTGTAACATGGCAAATTTCATTGAGACGAATCAGCAAAGAAAAGAAAAATTGGTCTTTATTTAGTAGTCATAATCAATTATGTGTTCTTGAGTTTGAAAACTATAAGTTATTAGACATAAAGAGAGAATTATAGGATGAATGGTCATTCTACTCCTCAAATTAGAGTGATTGACTTGTACAATTATTGTATCATTTCCAAGTCAACACCCTTAAAAGTTTTTGTGCTTCATGGCTGTCAGGATGATCTTTACCTATAATTTTTATTTTTAGTAGTTGTACTGCCATTTTTAAGAAATTTACTGTGCATTAATTATTTCTTTTCAAATTTCACATAATTACTCTGAAACCCTTCACGAATTCTCTGTTTACAGCTTTTGAACTTAGAAAATTTTGTACTTTTTCAGAAATGGTGCGCAGAAATTACTTGGCATCCTAATTGCAATTGGAGAAGCAGTGGCTTATGTACTTTCAGGGATGTATGGTAGTGTCGGCCAGCTTGGTGCTGGTAATGCTATTCTTATTATTCTTCAGCTCTGCTTTGCTGGTATCATTGTGATCTGCTTAGATGAACTTCTCCAGAAGGGATATGGCCTTGGATCTGGTATTTCACTTTTCATAGCCACCAACATTTGGTAAGCTTATTGTCCTTTTTCATCTTATTCTAATAATATATAAAAAAGGACCTTTTTAATATATTGAATTGCAATAATTTTGCAGTGAAAATATCATTTGGAAGGCATTCAGCCCTACCACCATTAACACTGGGAGGGGTGCTGAATTTGAAGGTGCTGTTATTGCGTTGTTCCATTTGCTTATTACCCGCACCGACAAAGTTCGAGCTTTACGAGAGGCTTTTTACCGGCAAAATCTCCCAAATGTGACCAACTTGCTTGCTACGGTTCTGGTTTTTCTTATTGTTATATATTTCCAAGGATTTCGTGTGGTTCTGCCAGTGAGGTCGAAGAATGCCCGGGGACAACAAGGCTCTTATCCTATCAAGCTATTTTATACCTCGAACATGCCTATTATACTACAGTCAGCGCTTGTTTCAAACTTGTATTTTATTTCACAGGTATACTATACTGCTATATGAACTGTTGGTTGTCGGCTATCACCAAATTTTAAAATCTGTAATCACTTTTGTGCTTGTTGTAGTTGCTTTATAGGAGATACAGTGGAAACTTCCTTGTAAAATTGCTCGGCATATGGAAGGAATCTGAATATTCTGGTCAATCTGTTCCTGTTGGAGGCATTGCTTATTACATTACAGCACCATCAAGGTGATTTCTACATCTTTTGCATTTACCTCATTGTTGAACATACAATATATAACATTTTTAGGCAGTTGTGCTTTATTTTTTGTGGCATTTATGGGGCCCTTTTGTTGGAACTTTGGTGCAGTTTGGCAGATATGGCTGCAAATCCATTCCATGCTCTTTTCTATATAGTTTTTATGCTGTCAGCATGTGCACTTTTCTCAAAAACTTGGATCGAAGTTTCGGGATCATCAGCGAGAGATGTGGCTAAGCAGCTTAAGGTATGTTTCTGATAATAAATTAATCCAGCTGATTATTTTGGTGCGCAATTGTTCGCTAGATCTGAAAATTAAGTCCGCATTATATTCTACATTTCGTTTTTTACTTTGTGAGTGAGTGTATGATGGCATGTTTACAAACAGAGGATTTATTGATCTATAATCTCGTTTCCTGGGCTCATTGAGAACTTTTTTAGTTCAGCTTTCAGCCAGGATTGTTTTACCTCTTTTTATTTTCTTGGCCATTTATATACATACCATCCAATTCTCGTGAATTTACCTCCCAAATCTTTCATCACATAAAAACATACGACTATTTTAACTTTTAAAGAGTGAAATGAGCCTTTTCATATATAGGTAAGGCAGTATGCCTATAAAAAGTTTTGCTGTTAGATATGTAAATACATGGGAATTGTGTATGCATGTAAATCTTGAAGTATATACTTATATAACACCCAAACTTCAATATTTACATGCATAGTACTCAAGTCTTTAATATCATATCAAAAATACCTTTTATCGCCTACTTTTAAGAAGTCAAATGCACATTTTCACGCATTGTTTACTGCACCAACATGTTATAAATGTACGGTATATATTTAATTTTTTTTTTTTTTTAATGCTTTTGATTTATTTTGTTAAGGGGATATGTTTAAGAGTGACCATTCCTATACATGTTCAGCGAATGAGTGGTGCCGAAACACCACAGAACAGCTGCTCTTCGCATCACCGTCATTTTTCCTCATTGAAAAGGCCAACCAGCTTTAATTAATTTTATGCAAAAGTACTTTCATTTGCATTGTAACTTTAGTTTGAGATTCAATTATGATGCGTTTTTTCTATCGATCAGGAACAACAAATGGTGATGCCAGGCCATCGAGAATCCAATCTACAGAAGGAGCTAAACCGTTACATTCCAACTGCAGCTGCATTCGGAGGTATGTGCATCGGAGCCCTCACAGTTCTTGCAGATTTCATGGGAGCAATTGGTTCTGGAACTGGTATTCTGCTTGCCGTAACCATCATATATCAATATTTTGAGACTTTCGAGAAGGAGAGAGCCACCGAACTGGGTTTCTTCGGTCTTTAAACTCTGCCACCACCAGGTTTGATAGTTTTGAAATTGTAATCTTTCTTTATTACCTCACCTTGGCGAAGAACCAGTAGGCAGCATAAGATATAAAAGCCGTTAAAATGGGGTTGCAATGAGGCATATAGAATAATGACAGTTTTATTTCATGATTGTAAGCAATTAATTGCTTTTACTTCCCTTGTTGACTTGAGTAGAATAGCATTTTACATTTCCAGCAGTTTTATTTCAACTTATCTGATGATCCAAGTTTTTTTGACATTTATGTAATTGTGGAATTTTTACTTGTTTTGTAAACATCACCATCTTTTTGCATGATGATAATTTAAAATGCTCTTTACTTGAATTGATATAAATTTGCTGACTGGTAATATAAAAATATTGGCTTCAGTAAGTTTACTTGAAGAATCTGATTATTTTATTCCATTGAGATTCTAATTCTACGTTAATTGAAAGCTATCTCTCGACTAATTCAGCTGTTTAACGCTGTTTTGCTTCATCTTTTGGTGCAAGCCTGCAAGCTATATTTCTTCTTTCAGGGCGTTGTATAGCCTTGGTTGATCTATTCACCATGTGAGGCATTTATATATAGATATCACCCAATTCTTATATATTTACATATCTAACATCTAAACTCTATCATCATTCTAACTTTTTAAAAGTGGAATACAATTTCATGCATGGATAAGGTGGATGTATGCATAAATTGAAGTTTAGGTGTTAGATTTGTGAATACATAGGAATTGAGTGGTTAGGTTGGTGGGTGTAATAAAATAAGTGGTTAAAATGTTATATTTAACTTTTTTGTGAGTTAAAATATTATATTTAATGTTTTGGGTACTGGTGTGAAAATATTTAAATAAATAGAAAATGGGAATTACGATGATAATTTAGTTGTATAAAAGGGTTTTTGAGTAGTATAAAGCTGCGGTTGTTGGATATGTTATTTCAAAAATATTTAGTGATATGCTTATAATACGCATGATTTTAATGTTTTTTTAATGGGATATGATTAAAAATTTTTGAAATAAAAAAAATCACAAATGAATTCAAATTTGGCAAAATTTTTTAAAAAGTTTTTGTCGGGTATAATATTTTCAATTTCATTATAAGAAAAATATATATTCATACAAATTTCTTGTTTTTTAAATATACTTTGCTTATGTACAATAAATCAAATGATGCTATAGGTGTAAAGAAGTTGAGGTGATACCTATTCATCTTCTGTTTGTGCTTGAACTTGATGAAATTACTTGAATTTGAGCTCGAGTTCAAGCATTCGAGTCCGGGTTAGCTCATGGTTTATTCTAAAATAAAGAGAATGATATTAATTTAATTTAGTGTTATGATAAAATGATAGAAACATTGAATAATTAAGAGAAAAAATTAAAAAAAATTTATTTGATATAAGATATAAAGTATAATTTTTAAATGTTTTTAATATATTGAAGATATAATATTAAAATTTATTATATTTTAAATATTATTTATATTAATATTTTTTTTAAATGAGTGGGCTCATAAGCTTATGTGTCAAATTGAGGTCTGGCATAAGCTTGATTTTTTAGCTTATCAAGCTCAGCTCATGAGCCGCTAATCGCTAAGCCGGCTCTTGATCAGCGGCTCTTGAGTAAGCTTACTTGCACTCCTAAATGTAAGGCTAAGAAAAATTATGAATCACATGTGGGACCTCTTATTTTGAGCATGGTTCATTTAATATTGATTTTTTTGTTTGGATTGGTTGATCTATTTCCCAAAAGTCGTTCCAGGCTAGACCTCAAAAGCCTACATACAAAAACTTGAGTTTCTTTGAGAAGTAATAATCATAAAACGAGTTGGCATGTAGATTTATTTTTATGCACGACTTTATAACAAATATTGAGATGTCATCAATAATTTTTTATCATCCTGCATAAATCTCGATGCATGACAGAGTTCTCGATGCACTTTTTTAAGCAAGAAAAGTTTAAACTTCGATAAAAAATCCACTATAAGTCTGATTTCAGCAAACTTACAGTCAAATTGATTGGCTCAATCAGACGGACCCAGTGAAACGAAATTTTGTCCAATCTGAGTCAAATTAGCTCAAATCAAGTCATCAAACTATTCTTAGAATCTTTTCTGACATATTTGAAAGGTTAAACGGATGTTGAATCTGATGAGCTCATAGTCGAATCAAGCGTCTCAACAAGACGAATCCAACGAGCCCAAGATTGCTCAATTTTGATATCGTTTAGACCCTCAAATGTCCATCACGTTGTCTGATCAAGATAATCCCTTCGAACCGTTTGATCGAAGTATTTCATATTCTTGTATTAATTGCACACAGAACTCCATAAATAGAGCCCCACCCCTAGGAGAGCTTGGGACTGAAGGAAGAACTTGAAGATTTAAGAAAGAACTGAAGTTCAGCATCATTCTTATCACCGTAATTACCACCTGTCGGTTGCCACATATCTCTATCATTCACCGCTCGTTCCAAGCAACAGGTTCATCCGCTCGTCGACGTTATAACTTGGGAGACATTGTAATTCTCTCTCGTTTGTGGGACAATGGATTGTACTTATAAATCTTAGTTTATACTAGATTTCTTTAATTAGGCCAGACCTGTGTTTTTTTTTTTTCCTTTACAAGTTTTCCACATAAAAACTTCTGGTATTTCTACTAGTTATTTTCTTTCATATGAGTGTGTTGAATTCTCGTGAAATGCTAATACAATAATTCATTACTTAACCGTAGGGTTGTCAAAACGGCTCGTTGTTCGCGAACAACTCGTGTTCGACTCGTTAAGAAGCTCGTGTTCGGCTCGTTAATTTCGTTCGATAAGTTAACGAGTCGAACACGAACTAAAGATGTGTCCGTTCGTCTTCGGCTCGTTTTGTCTCGAAATACTACTCATCAAGTATTATAAATGTAAACAAAAATTTGGGATGTTAGATATGTAAATATAAGGAACTATGGTATGTATGTAAAATTTTCCTTTTTTTTAGAGAAATTTTTGTTAAAAAAATTGCAAATAAATTAGCAGCGCCAAACGGACAGGTAGAGTGGTTTCCCATCAATAGAAAGAAGAAGCGAGATGGCAACCGAAAAACCTACCGGACTCTATGCCGCGGCGGCTCTCTCCATCACCCTAGTCTCCTACCTCCTCCTTTCCAGCCAAGCCTCTCGCCTTCTTCCTCGGAGAAATAGCCCCCATAGAAATCCTAGCACGAAGCCCAAGAAAAGGAGGGGCCTCATCGACGCCATCGGAAACACTCCTCTCATCCGAATCAACAGCCTCTGCGAAGCAACGGGATGCGAGGTCACTACCCCTTTTCTCAATCTCTTCAACCCAATCATTCAATTCTTCTCTAAGTTACCAACTCCCCACAGATTTTGGGGAAAGCTGAGTTCCTAAACCCTGGGGGCAGCGTCAAGGATCGCGTTGCGGTTAAAATTATTGAAGAGGTGAAGTAACCCCTAACCCTTTTTTAGGGTTTTGTTCTACTTTCGAAGAATTGGGAGAAATAACTAACCTAATTGCGATCTGTAGGCTCTGAAGTCTGGAGCTCTTGTGGAAGGCGGTGTGGTGACTGAGGGTAGTGCTGGAAGTACTGCTATAAGTATCGCCACTGTTGCTCCTGCTTATGGATGTAAATGCCATGTTGTCATTCCTGATGATGCGGCTGCTGAAAAGGTATGTTTAAGTTCATGATCAGCTGGAAGGCAACCTTACATGCCATTTGTGTGAGCAGTGGCATGTTAATTTAGATACTGTGGTTCTTACTTTTAATTGAAGGTAAATGAATTTTTCTTAGTTTTGAATGTTTGTTTTTTAATGCCTGTATGAGAAACCTACAACCTAATTCAAAATATTATTCAGGCATTTACATCCATGCTACCAGTCCACCTAGTTGTTATGTATTTACAAATTTAACACCTAAAATTTGCTTTTTATATTTACAGCACCCAAATCTTTCATATCACATCAAAAATAGCACTATTTTAACTTTTAGAAGGTGAAATACACCTTTTCATGCACAGACAAAGTGTTATATGCATGTAAAAATTGAAGTTTAGGTGTTAGATATGTAAATGGATAAGAATTGAGGGGTTTGTAGTAAATCTTCCTCAAATTTATTCGGTCTCGTGTCGAAATGTTCAGTAAGGAAAAAACAAGGTTTCATGGAGTGCTCTGTGGGCATTAGTAGAAGAAATATATTCAATGAAGTTCAGAAGCATTAAGCTATGTGTAACTTCTTATCTTCTAAAACCTCATCCTCTTTAGCTAATGGTGATTTTCATTTTCAGGCTCAAATTATTGAGGCTTTAGGAGCAATTGTAGAAAGAGTGAGACCAGTTTCCATCACACACACAGACCACTTTGTTAATGTTGCGAGGAGGAGAGCCTTAGAGGCGAATGAATCTGCTGCAAAATCAAAACTTGGAGAAACTTTTGAAATAAAAAACAATGGGAGATCAAAAGATTACTCTAAAGGAGGTTTCTTTGCCGATCAGTTTGAAAATTTAGCCAATTTCCGCGCACATTATGAGGGCACTGGTCCTGAGATATGGGAACAGACAGAAGGAAATTTGGATGCCTTCGTTGCTGCTGCTGGAACCGGTGGAACAGTTGCAGGAGTTTCACGATATATTAAGGTTTCAGCATAAATTTATATATAACTTGACGCATTATTCGCTTTGCAGGAATTGAAAAAAAAAAGAAGCAATTTAGGAAAAAAGGGAAATAAATATGGTAAAGGAATTGAGTTAAAAGTTTGTTTTTTAAGTCACTCGTTTGTTTGAGGAAAAATTAAATGGAAAAATGTTTTTTTTTTCCATTCTTTCTTTTTTTTTTTTTTTGCTAATATGAAATAGAACTTTGATCTTATAGCCACGTCGGCAATTCATTTTTTTCCCCTTCATATTTTTCACAATAAAAATATTTTTTTCATTTATTAGTTAACAATTTCTTATGAATTACATTAGAACCAGGCACCTAATATGAGATTATGAAGTAAAAGATTTTTGGATTTCCCCCGAATTCTCTTAATCCAAACAGAAACTTAATTATTTAATATGTTTTTATGGGTACTAACGTTGGCCATCTGTTTTTACTTTCTTCAGGAGAAGAATCCAAATGTGAAATGTTTTCTGATTGATCCACCTGGATCTGGATTGTTCAATAGGGTTACTAGAGGAGTGATGTACACAAAAGAGGAGGCTGAGGGCCGCAGGCTCAAGAATCCTTTTGACACAATCACTGAAGGAATTGGAATCAACAGATTAACCAAGAACTTTTTGATGGCAGAGTTAGATGGGGCTTACCGAGGCACCGATAAGGAAGCTGTCGAAATGTCCAGGTGAGCATAAATTATAAAATTTAGGTGTCAATTAAAAAAAAACTTATTAATGCTCGAAGCTTCAAATAAAAATAAAACTAAAAAAATTTTCGACTTTTAAGTCAATTCAAAATTGATTCAATAAAATTCGAATAGAGGTGGGAGTCTGTGTTTCAGAGCTTTTGTTTTTTTAGTTGATTTGAGCTTTTAAGAAGGGATTTGGTTGTTAAACTTTAGTGCTGCTTGCATAATATAGATGTTTGATTCTCTCCTCCCATCACATAATATTATTTTTAATTTGATATGCAAAATATGAAACATAAATCAAAGGTTGAATTTGGAATCCTTTTTGGACTCTAAAACCATCTCAACGATTAATTTACTATATTACATTCAATTGTGAAAAAATAAATAAAGAGCTATGCTAGAATAGTAATAGAAGTGCTTTTATGGTTTGAAATTAACTTGAAATCGACTTCTTTTGAGTATATGCTAGCGTTACTCATCATCATTGTTTGCCTTTCCCCACTTTTTAGAGTAGTTAATATGATTTTTTATTCAATGTTCATAAATGTTTAGTCAAAGTGTGTTTGGGGCGGCTGCTGATTTTTCAAGAAGCTGTTGTAAAGCTGTTTCCTAAAGAAGCAGCTTTCATGAGCTGTCAGAAAACTGTTGATGAAAAAACATATATCTGTTTGGGGAGATCTGTTATGTTGTTGCTATTTTTGATGAGAAAGACTGTTTTGCCCTTAAATATGTAATATATTGAAATAAGTGCGGTTTTCAGAATATTTAAAACTAAATAACAGAAAGAGATTGTACTGCTACAAAAACTAACAGTCTAGTCTAAAATATTATAATATATAAAAAAATATGAGCTATTTGAAGCAAATGATTACAATAATGAAACCAATAATGACAATCAGCAAGCCTAGAATAATGTTTTTTCATCATCGCTCTAGTAAACATTTTACAAAAAATGTGAAATGTGTCCACCAAATTGCACTCCAAAAGCATCAACATAAACGGAAACCAAACAACCAAAGGGTCCACAAAACATCCAAAGTAATAAGATCATATAAATCTTGAGAATCATTTCCAATAAGTTAACATACACTCCACCTCAACATATGTCAACATTGATTGATATATAAGCATTGTTTTACAGTTTCTCTGAGAAATTTTATTTGTCGAATTGTTTGTCCTTTCCTACTCAGTGTATTGTAACTTTTGAGGGGAAAATGTTGAGCATTGCTTCTTTTTTTTAATTCTGATAAAACTTTTATAAATGGAATTGCATTATTTGTATATGTTTTGTTACAAAGTTGAAGTTTACATGATAGATAATTTAGCAGCATCCATACTTTTCTTGATCAACCAGTAGAAGCTATTGAATGAAATATATATGAGCATTGAGCATCTGTTTCTTTAAGATTTTTTTTTTTTTTGTACTTATTATGTATATGCATGCACTAATGCAAACCCTCATATTACATGCCAGATAGGATAACAATAACCAATTTTTTGTTTCTATCACACTAGCCAAATTAGGTCCTCAAGGCAATAATTAGAGTTCAGTGGATCTCTTAAACAAAGAATACTCAATCCATAATCACCATTTTACCCAATCAAATAAGCACTTGAACGTGTTCTCTAACGACTAATATCTGTGGGAAAATAACCTCGTCAATTTAATAACATCATCACGCTAAATAACATTTGAATGACATTCCCCAATTGATATATTATAGGACACATAACCTCAGTGAATGCAAATGCATAGTAAATACACATAAAATTCTGAAAGAAACAGATTAAAAATGTCAAATATGTTTTATTTTATAGCTTTTACTGGTTGATAAGGATAGATAAAAATGTTGTCAACTTATCTCAACATAACTAAAAAATTTAATTTTTAAAAATCTTAGCATAACTAAAAAAAATGAAATCAATGCTCAAAATTCTCCCCAAATGTCACTCTACACTAAAGAGGAGCGAAGAGCAAGCAATTTGACCAATAAAAATTTTCAAAGAAACAAAAACAGTTCTCATATAGCCATAAAATAAAATAAACAAAAAAAATTCTGAAATAAAAAGATTAACAATGCTCATATTTTTCATTTCATAGCTTCTTCTGCTTAATCAGGATTCGTATAGATTTTGATAACTTATCTATCTTGTAAAACTCAACTTTGCATCAAAGAATATGTAATTTCGTTTTTAAGTCTCAACAAAACTAAAAAAAAAGGAAGTTGTGCTCAACATTTCCCCCCAAAAATATTACTATACACTGAGGATGAGGCAATAGCAAGCAATTCAACCAACAAAATTTCTCAGAAAAACTGAAATGCTTACATGGCCAAGGAAAAAAAATTAAAAAAAAATTTCTGCTTGCATTATTGAACAATGATCATATATATTTCATTTCATTGTTTTTTCTGATTGGTCAGAACAAAAAAAAATGTTGCTAACTTATCTATCACACAAGCTTCAACTATGCAGCAAAACATATACAATTATATTTATAAAAGTCTCAAAAAAATTTTAAAAACCAACTCTCCCTCCCCCCCCCCCCCCCCCCCCCCCCCAAATGTTAATCTATACCAAGGAAGAGGCAAGAACAAGCAATCCGACCAACAAAATTTCTCAAAGAAACTGTAAAACGATACTTATATAACCATGAAAAGAAAATAAACAAAAAAAAAAAATCTGAAATAAACAGATGAACAATACTCATATATATTTCATTTCATTGTTTCCACTGATTAATTAAAACATGTAAAGATGTTGCTAATTTATCTATCTTGCAAATTTCAAATGTGCATCAAAACATATCCAATTTCATTTATAAAAGTATCAGAAAAGCTAAAAAATAAAACAACACATTCTCCCCCTAAAATGTTTCTTTGCACTCAAAAAGAGAGTAACAAATAAATTGATTAAGTAAAATCAGTGCATGCATATGTAGTAGAAGTCCACGAATAATTCTTAAAGAAACATTTGTACAGAGCGATGGGAATCTGGTCAGCTCTGCGAGGGATCGAAGGCGTTCAAATCAACTCTCTTGAATTTAATGTCTCGATCGTTGTGTTATTGTCTTTAGTCGTTAGATTGCTTTGAGATTTGTGCCAATAATATTGGTGTGTACAACTATTTTTCTATTGATTTTGCTTATGTTAGGATGCGGTGGATAGCAAAATTTTACTATAGCATGTTTGACCACGCTTGAAGTGAAATCTTTTAGCTTTCACCATTTTTTAAATGATTTGTCAGTACTTCAAAACTTTTGTTAATCCTTCTTTGAGGCATTTACATACATACCACCCAATTCCTATATATTTATATGTCTAACATCTAAACATTACTTTTTTTATATTTATACTGCACAAATCATTCATATCACAACAAAAATACCAACATTTTAAATTTTAAATAATGAAATGCACCTTTTGATGCATAGGTAAGGTGGCATTATGTAAAAATTGGATTTTAGTTGCTAGATATGTAAACATAGGAATTCAGTGGTATGTATGTAAATCTTCCTTTTTTTTAATGTTCACTCAATAAGATTTGATCTTCAAGTAGTAGTTAACCCCAGACGTCATTATGTATTGAACTAACCAAAAATTTCTGCATCATCAATCAATTTTGCTTTCCAACAGTAACAATCTTTGAATAACTTCCAATCATCTAATGTGTAAATAATTTTACCAGGTATCTTCTTAAGAATGATGGACTCTTCCTCGGAAGCTCTTCGGCCATGAACTGTGTTGGAGCAGTTAGGGCAGCAGAAGCCTTAGGACCTGGGCACACAATAGTCACCATATTATGTGACAGTGGGATGAGGCATCTCAGCAAGTTCTACAATGCCCAATATCTTGCTGCTGTTGGTTTAACACCAACTTCTACTGGTTTGGAGTTTCTTCTTCGTCATTGAGAATGTTATAGCTCTACAGAGCTCAAGCTCATTGCAGGACAACAATGGAGTTTCCCTTTATTTAGCTGTACAGGAGTGTATATTGATTGTAATGAGGCTGGTCTCAGCTTTGGTCTTTTGTGATTTTTTGGTTCAAAGAGTGCCATCCAGAAGCATATCTTTTCAAAAAATTGATATCCAGTGGAGTCAACAATGCAAGTTGATAGCAATGTTATTTTGGTATTACAAAAAAAAAAAATTTCATGATATTTTGTTTTGATATCATGTTGAACATCACTTAGTTGTCTGACATTTTGCTATTGTTTTGTAGTTGCTTAACTTATGAACGGTTGTTATTATAAGCTTCAATGCTTCATTCTTGTATATTTATGAGTAGTTGTTGAATGTTGAAACACAAATTTAAGGTAGTTGAAATTCGATCTTAGAACTTTGCCACAACATTTATTTATATAAGCTTCAATGTTTCATTCTTAGATTGTACAACAAATCCATTTATGCATCGTATGTTACCACAAAAATTTAATCAGATTTTGTGGGAAGAATCCAGCTTTAATTATTATTTCTATATTTCAAACTGTGCTTTACTTCATTTTCACATATGACTGCATAACTATTTGAAACATTTATGATTAAACATAGAGAAAATTGGAGAAAAATACTATATTTATGATTTATTTTAGGAAGATTTACATACATACGACAAAATCCATATGTATTTATATATCTAATACCCAAACTTTGATATTTACACTTGTGCATTTCATAAACCTATTCATGAAAAAGTTTATTTCACTTTAAAAAGGGAGTGATGTTGGTATTTTTTATGTGATGTTTATGTATGTAAATGCCCCCATTTAAAAAAAGCCATTTCATTTTTAGTGATAACATAAAATGAAAAGTAAGCACAACTAACCAAATAAGTCCTCAAGTTGCAGAAATTACTTTCTGAATATAATCAGTAAAATAAAATCACTGCATCAACTGCTACAGTTTAAGCAACAACTAATTCAACTGGAGCCCCTCTAGACTCTAACCATAGTTTTGCAGCAATATTTGTTGTCAGGAACCATCCGATCTTATCACCACCTTCATGAAATGGAGCATTCAGCTCTCTCAAATGGAACTCTAATGCAGCTCCCAACCCTCTTTCTGAATATTTATGCTTTCCATGACCCGTATGAATGCCAAGCAATGGAGGCAGCTCCTCCCCATCCTCCATGGCCTTCTTCATATCATTCATCCACGCATGCAGAGCAGTAAGAGCAGCTCCATGTGACAAACTTCGAACGTGTAAAGACCACTGAGTCGCCGACTTCGATTGCAGCGTCGAATATATACCTAGTTTCAGCGCGAGTTTAAGAAGCACAGACGCCCTACTGAGCTGATTTATATTTACACACATATCCATCAAACAGTTACAATAAGCTTTCTTCACTTCCTCACTGATGCTACTAAACAGTTCTTCAGCTTCCTTCTGAAATACTTCCTCAGAAGCCCCAACATCCACCATTAGCGTGACAAAAGACCCCAACTGAGGATTAGATCTCTCAATCAACTCAATCACCTTCCCTAATTCGTTTCGTGGCGCCTGTGTCAACACGTTCAAAAGACAGCCGCAGAACCTATCGTCCGGCGAAATGCCCAATGCCGATAGCCTATCGAAGGTCCTCACAACATCGTCAATCCTCTTAGCCTTCCCGTAGCACTGTATGATCGACGTGAGCACGAAGATGGTTGGTTGGAATCCTGCTTCCATCATTGAATTCAACATTTTTTCAGCTTCTGCAACATTCCCAGCACAAGAGTAAGCTGTAATCATGGATGAATAACTCCAACTATCAGGCTTATATGTATCCTGCAACCCCTTCATATCTTCAAAAATGTCAACAGCTTCTTCAATATAGCCAATGTCAGCACACATAGACAAAAGCATGTTGTATAATACCACATTGAGCTCCATTGATTGTCTCCTCATCTCCTTATAGATAGTCAGAGCATCGGCGGCATAACGAGCTTGGGAGTAAGCTCTGATAAGAGCAGAATAAGTGATTCTGTTAGGCAATATCTTGTTGCTGATTATTTCCTTGTGAATGTTCTTCACCTGCCATGGCCTTCCAGCTCTGCCCATGACGTCTAACAACTTGTTGTACGTGACTAAGTTTGGCTTCACACCTAGAGCTTTCATTTCCTCAAACACATTGAGTGCGCCATCGAAATTACCGGAAGCTCCATAAACTCGAATGAGAGTCGCAAAAGTGACGGGATCAAGACGCCATTTTTCTTTCCGGGCACGATCGTATAGACGGAGAGCCATCTCCAACTTGCCCAAGCGACCATAAGCATCGATCATGGCTGAGTATGTGACGTCGTCTGGACTCAAACCGAATTCCGGCATCTTCTCGAACCATTCCACAGCTTTGGCTGGGAGATCGCAAACCCTAGCGCAGCTAATTAAGGTGGAGAAGGTGATGTTATCTGGCTGAATTCCCCTATCCAGCATTTTCATTAAAAGGGGCTCTACGTCGTCCCAAGTCCTGCATTTTCTGAGGACTTTGAAGGTGACGTTGAAGAGGATAACCTCCTTTTGCAATTTTAGGTTTTGCAGGAACCAGTGGAGGGCGGAGAGCGCGGCGGAGGAGTTCTCCATGTTGTTGAGGATGATGACGGCTTCGGGCTCTGGTGTGGGGGTGGGAAGGGAGGAGAGGAGGAGGGGGACGTCGGCGGGGGAGGAGTCGAGGGTGGAGGCGAGGTGGGCAAGGCGGGCGTAGCGGAAATCGGCGGAGTTGCGGCGGAGAGCGGGGGCGCGGGGGTTGTTGGGGTTGATCCAGATTGAGTTCTTGAAGGGCTTTGGAATCTTCTCGGCGGCAGAGGGCTCATCGGATTCTTGAATCTGAAGAGGAGTGTTTCGGAGGGTAAGTCTGACGCGGAGGGGAGGGGAGATGCGGTGGAGATGTGGAGGGGCTTGGTGTGGGGGGAGGAAGGAGGTGGGGATGACGTGGAGGAAATGGGAAGGAGTTGGGGATGATGTGGAGGGGAGATGAGAGGAGAGGGGAAGCGCCATGTTTGCAAGATTCGATCTTGAGAAGGGAAGAGGAGTGAAGGTGGGATTTTGGAGAGGAATGGAGATTTCTTATCTACTGCTATGGAGAGACGGATAGAGGGAGAGATGTCTCGCGGTCTGATGGGCACTTTGCCATTCTTAGGAGTTGTTTTGGTTGCACGAGATTTAGATTAAGTAGGATTTAATAAATCAGGTGCTGTTAAATTTAATCAGATATTACAATTTAATTTAAATCATTTATATTCATCTCTTAGTTTTCGGCAGAATTCATGCATATCTAAGTTAAATCCTGTCAAACAGTAAAAAATGTCTTTTGTAAATCCTACAAGTTCGTAAATCCTGCTTTCTTACTTCCTCCGGTTTGGGGAAGAGAAACTGAAGCTTGTGAAATTCAGTAAATACTATTAAAATCACCAAATACTTTCTTCGAATTTATTAAAATTTACTTATTAACATACCAAACAGTTTTCAGGATTTAAAATCTGAATTTACATGATTTACTAAATCTTATTCTAACTAAATCCTACTTGCAACCAAACAGCCCCTTATGTTGGGTATTTTATGAGGATTTAACACATTATTATTTCTACTCTCCTTAAATCCCTTAACTTCAACTCTCGAACGGATTTAATAAATCCATGATTTACGTTACGACACATGAATATTAGCTTTAGAGGATTCCAAAATTCACATTTGACGGATTTATCTAAAATTAACACAATAATCCTGTTAAAACAGGGCTACCGAACCACCCCCTTAGACACTAAATCAACTTTCAGGCAAAACAATATATGCCCAAAAATAAAATGAATATAATAACCGTCTAGTTAGGGTACGTTTGAAATCATATGTAATTCATTTTATTAAGGATCAAAGAAGTTGGTAGGCTGTGATATTACCAACATCAAACTTAACCCATCATCCTATCATGGTGGCAATAGGTAATGAGTGTTGGGCTATAGGTAATAGGTAATGGGTAATCATTTCAGAGATTCATCATCTTGTTAACAAAATGTAGAATGCTAATCCATAATTCTTTATTGTAGATCTCATTAGCTAAAATCTTCTTGCAAAACCTAATCACTTGTTCATTCAACTATCAATCAAATTTCAAATTCTCTGTTTGAAGATGGATGCCAGCATTTAACTAGAATTTTAAGGATGAAGAGAGAAAATCTAAGACACTTGTGATAGCCGAGAGGTGTAGAACATAAGATTATTTGCAAATTGAGCAACATTGATGACACAATTAGCAAAAATGATTATCATATTAATCAAGATTAAGTTTACCTTGCCTATAGAATTCATAATAGAGGCATTGCTTAAAGCGCATCAAAGAGTCAAAACATGTATTTTAGAAGAAGAATGAGCTTTTCTTGCAGGATGCTTAAATACTACATAAAGCATCATTACCGCCACGCTCTCCCGTTGAGAGACCGTCATCGGTAGCACACAAAAACTATATATTATTGAATTTCACATAAACTTGAGCTTTTGAATGGTGACAAAGTTTCCTTAGTGATACAAAATGAATCTACAGACAGAATTATAGCAGCACTGAAATAATTCAACAATCAAAATTTTAGTGGCAGAAAAAACTCAGGGAATAATGGAATAATGGAATCTATATATAGCCTTCTCATAGATAAATCAACTGTGGTTATAGACCCATTTGCTCTTCCAATCCCTCAAATTTGTAGATGAAGTTTCTCAAAAACTAGAATGATGATGAAAGGGCCAGCTAAATCCCCAAGAGAAGATCCTGCAGATTTACATACCAGGTTTCTTTTAGAATCTATAAAAATCATGAGAATCAAGCAAGACCTTAGGGAGAGAAAAAAAAAAAAGATTTACATACATACCACTCATTTCTTAGGTATTTACATATCTAACACTTAAACTTCGATTTTTACACGCATATCACCTCATCAATGCATGAAAAGGTGTATTTCACTTTTTAAAAGTTAAAATGATGGTATGTTTTATGTGACATGAAAGATTTGGGCCTGTAAATATAAAAGGCAAAGTATAGGTGTTCATATGTAAATACATAAGAATTGGGTGGTATCACCAAAATAAATAAAAAAAGGGTATGCATATCATAACTCAATTAGATTAGATCTCAAAGGAAAAAAAATTGAGTAAAGTATGAAGATGTTGGTTTGAAAATCAACGGTAAAATAATAAAATATTAGGATATTTACATGCAGAATAATTGTAATAAAAAGTGAAATAGAAATTAACCCGTTACATACAATAGTTTTAGACAAAATATAAGTTTATGAAGATATTTACTGTGAAATCAACAACAAAATAACAAAATATTACAAACAAGCTGTTCTTTCGAGGTACATATCACATCGCTATGCAAAACTTATTTCACATTAATTTTTGGAGAAATTATTTCGTGCGTTGACCGCACATCCGATCAATGGTTTTAGGATGAGCCATCGTGGATCGCATGGCTCGGCATGACCACATCCGGACTGTCGTCCAGGCATGCGGTTAGCTACACATAATAATTTTTCCAATTGTTGGGAGTCCTCATGATATCCTTAAGTGTTATTATCTTGAGATGAATGAAATATAAATTTTGATTGATTAGTCAGGTAGTCGGTGTTATTTTAATGATTTTGTGATCGGCTATAATTTAATTTGGGTTAGGAAATCTAATCAAAATTTATTGATGAGCTTATAGTAGGTGCATTTACATACATAACACACAATTCTTATATATTCACATACATAACACCTATGCTTTCATAGTTACATGAATAACACTCAAATTCTTAAAATCACTTTAAAAAATACCACTCATACTAGCTTCTTAAAAATGAAATACACATTTTCATGCATAAGTTTATGGCAACAAAGTGGTATAAGCGTACATACATAAGAATTGTGGGGCATGTAAGTAAATTTCCCTTATTAGTAACACGCTAAGTTGCTATTCAGGCATTTTAGAAAATGTTCACCCGTGCTATCTAAGAGCAAAAATTTGCTGAAAGGTGCATTATTACTTCAATGAAAAACAAAGATGATTCAATATTGAAAAAAGAGGGGCGCCGAGCAGTGATAAAACCTACAACCAAACAAAATTCCAATGAAAAAACGTGGATAATACACTTACCGATCCACTGGCCTATTGAAGGATGGAAAAGAGCACCAATTCCTGCTCCAATTGACGCAAAAATTAATGATGAACTAAACTTAATGGTTGAACTGTAGACCTCTTTCCAAAATAATCTGATTTTTTCTTCTCTCTTATGGTTTTCACCAACATTATATGTCTTCCGGATGAAGTATCTGTAAAACGCTACTATCATCTGAACAATCCATGAAGCTACAATTCCAAGTGCATGGCCTGTTCTGAGAGAAAAACACAGATTTGACGAAAAAATAGCATATAAAACATATGCAAAAAAAAGGCCTTATAACTTAAATTTTGACCTCTGAAAGTTGTTCTGCTGACATTAAACCAGAATAAATAAGCTGGCATGCCCCGTTTAGCCTTCCGTCTAGCTGATTTTGAAACATCTGCAAATAATAGTAAATTAAGATAGCCTCTCAAGTTTTTCTGATAAATCACATGATCGGTAATTTAAGGAGAGAAGACTTTTTTCTTCAAACAGAGCATCATTTTGCTCAGAATTTAATGACAGAGAAGGCTTAGATTTAACATTTCAGTTATACAAATGTTGGAAAACAGAGAATATGAAACATTAATTTAGTTTAGCGCATTGTTTGTTCCATGAAAGATTATCACAAAATAAATGGCTTTTTTTTAAGCAAAGTGAAGAAAATGAAGTGAAATAGAATTCTGTCAATACTCCTGAACTTTTTTTTAGAAAATTTACTTACATACCACACAATTCTTATGTACATACATATCTAATAGTCAAAGTTTGATATTTACACTTACAACACCATGGTGTCATAAACCCATGCATGCAAAGGTGTATTTAACCTTTAAAAAGGGATAGTGATATAGTTGATGTGATGTTAAAAATTTTAGTGGTATGCATGTAAAGATAAATGTTTAGGTGTTAGATATGTAAATACATTAGAATCGTGTGGTATGTATATGTAAATGCCCTTTTTCTTCATTCCCTTTCGTTCAAATTTCTAGCATCCAAATATAACAGATGTGGCATGATTTGAAACAACAAATATGATCCTTCCAAGTTCTCAAGTTGAAGATCAAGATTATTCTAAAGTTGTACACACTACAAGGACAAGTGTTGTCTCATTTGATGTGTCCGACATAATCTCTCTATCAAAAAAATTTAGGTATTTTGAAACTTGTAAGTTAATAATATTTCTAAATTAGTTTAACACGATGACTGCCCCATCATAATTTAAAAATATTTATCAATTAAAGTTGGTTTATAAAAAATAAAGCTATTTTACATGAAAATTTCAAAGTTCATACTCATTAGAAATGCAAGCCATGCACTTTATGATAGTGAAATGCAGTTTTATGATTTATATTAGTTCAGTTGATGTAATCATACTAATGATGATCCCTTTGAGAACAAGTGTTAAATTTCTTTGCATGCTTTGTTATTTTTTCATCATCTGATCCAGCCGCTGATTTTTGAAATTTTTATCTAGAATTACTGAGAAATTTGCAAGAAAATTTAAGATTAGGATTGTAATTGGAGCTACTATAATTTAAGGATTCGTCCGCAAAACTTTTGTCATAAGAAAATTTAAAGATCACTCGAATTTGAAATTTATAAGAAAATCTAAGATTGAATAAGACGAGCAACAATTAGAAGTCGCACCACAAAAGGGACCAAAAAAAAACAAGTTGTACTAAGACTTTATCAAATCTCAATTGCATGAAAACCAAGAACTCAAAAAAAAAAAAAATGCCAAAATGTTAAACGAAGTCTAATGAAGGTACTAGGAGAAAGCTTTCAACCAAAGCTTTTAGCAAGGCTTGTAACAAACTCAAAAATGTGCATCCATCTATCACATAGAAGTTAGAGAAAAAACTAAATAATAATAATTATAATAATAAAGTTAGAGAAAAAACTAATTTTTTTTTCAGTAAGCCATTGAATAAATTTTTACAAGCCACGGGAGTCAGCTCTAACTCAAAAGACTCACAATAGATAGTTTTTTAAACATCTGAAGAATTTGGCAATAGACCGTGGTGTTTATAGGCTCAATTTTTGTAGTCTCAGGCTTCATGACGGTTCTTACTAAAATCAAAATCTAAAGGCTTCAATTTTGAAACTTGATAATTAAACGCAATATTATCAACCCTCTTAATTTGTGGCCCGCTATTAATGCCATGCGTTTTGAGTCAACTTTTAAGTATTGGGAAATTTACATACATAGCCCACATTTCTTATATATTTACATATCTAATACCCAAAGTTTGATATTTACACTTATAACATCATGATGTCATAAACTTATTGCATGAAAAGGTGTATCTCACTTTGAAAAACAGAGTGACGGTGATATTTTTTATGTGATGTTAAGGATTTAAGTGGTATGCATGTAAATATAATGTTCAATTGTTAGATATGTAAATATATAAGACTTGTGTGGAATGTGCGTAAATGCCCCTTAAGTCTTATGCTTGAAGTCATTTATAGTGTCATCTCACTTCCTCACGTTATTTACACTTTTAACACCATGGTGTCATAAAACTATGCATGAAAAGGTGTATTTCATTTTTAAAAAGACTAATGGTATCATTGCTATTCTTTTCTAGGAGTAAAGTGAAAAAATTGAACTTAGTCCAGGATTTAGGACTCCATAGGGCTAACTGCACTGAGGGAAAGTGCATTTATGATCTCATTAACAGCATCAATCATAGATTAATCCATCTGATATGGATATTACTCGGATTTCTTTTGTGGAAAACCTAATTTCATATTGTCCATCTTGCAAAATTTCTAACATACAGCGTTATAGCTTTTAGGGTGACTTCTCTTCCAAGCATTATATTTGCCTTAATGTCGTAGAAATGGAATGAAGGTAACATTTTCATAATGTTCCATTAGGAATATCTTATCCACTGATAATCCTCTAAATTTGTGATTTTCACTGGGGCCATCTTCATCTTACACGTGGACTAACTACAAGGCAATGTAATTAATGATAAAGCATAAGCAATCTTGGCTCTCAGAAGTCATCTCAGTCTAAACTTCTCCTGAAGACTCTCTAGAGCAGCTTTGTGAATCCTCTCGAGAACTTTTTTCTTAATTCTTCTCTAAAATTTTTGAATCCCTTTCAAACTCGATAGCAAAACTCATAATTCAAGCATTGATCTCTGCAGCATTAATTACTATTTTCACCGATCTCATTAAGCAAATAGATTCTACAATGACGCATTCAAAATTTTGCCACTTTTACCTACAATGTGACATATAAATTGCACGTTACAGAGAAAATTGGCTTTCCAATGTTCTGCAATACTTCAGTCAGATCGCCCATTTAATTCATGCAAAAAATATTCATTTTATTCGTGTTGTTCTACTTGAACAATCACAATGAAATGGCTAACATTAAGATGTGAAACACAACCACGTCAAAATATAAATACCACGGCTTAATGTCCTCGTGAGCTTGGGCCGTGTGCTGTCCTTAGGATTAGTTACACCTAAAAAATGGATCACGGAAGATGAACATTGATAGCAGTGCTGTCATGGATTACCATCAAGTATATATTTCACATACATAAATTTGATGATATGATAAATCAAATCTTAGGTGACACTTATTTTGTAAAGCTTGTTGTGGGAAATCAAAGAAATAATTTGTATTTTTCTTCTTCTCTTGAATTGATCATACAAGGTATTATACAGGAGATTAAAAGGAGAAAAACTAGGAAACCATTTAATTATTTCCCTTAATTTAAGGGATTACAAATTTATTCTAATTTTCTTAATTTAAGGGATTTACCAATTAATTCTAATTTCCTTAATTAAGGAAATTAGAATTAATTGGTAAATCCCTTAAATTAAGAAAATTAGAATAAATTTGTAATCCCTTAAATTAAGGGAAATAATTAAATGGTTTCCTAGTTTTTCTCCTTTTAATCTCCTGTATAATACCTTGTATGATCAATTCAAGAGAAGAAGAAAAATACAAATTATTTCTTTGATTTCCCACAACAAGCTTTACAAAATAAGTGTCACCTAAGATTTGATTTATCATATCATCAAATTTATGTATGTGAAATATATACTTGATGGTAATCCATGACAGCACTGCTATCAATGTTCATCTTCCGTGATCCATTTTTTAGGTGTAACTAATCCTAAGGACAGCACACGGCCCAAGCTCACGAGGACATTAAGCCGTGGTATTTATATTTTGACGTGGTTGTGTTTCACATCTTAATGTTAGCCATTTCATTGTGATTGTTCAAGTAGAACAACACGAATAAAATGAATATTTTTTGCATGAATTAAATGGGCGATCTGACTGAAGTATTGCAGAACATTGGAAAGCCAATTTTCTCTGTAACGTGCAATTTATATGTCACATTGTAGGTAAAAGTGGCAAAATTTTGAATGCGTCATTGTAGAATCTATTTGCTTAATGAGATCGGTGAAAATAGTAATTAATGCTGCAGAGATCAATGCTTGAATTATGAGTTTTGCTATCGAGTTTGAAAGGGATTCAAAAATTTTAGAGAAGAATTAAGAAAAAAGTTCTCGAGAGGATTCACAAAGCTGCTCTAGAGAGTCTTCAGGAGAAGTTTAGACTGAGATGACTTCTGAGAGCCAAGATTGCTTATGCTTTATCATTAATTACATTGCCTTGTAGTTAGTCCACGTGTAAGATGAAGATGGCCCCAGTGAAAATCACAAATTTAGAGGATTATCAGTGGATAAGATATTCCTAATGGAACATTATGAAAATGTTACCTTCATTCCATTTCTACGACATTAAGGCAAATATAATGCTTGGAAGAGAAGTCACCCTAAAAGCTATAACGCTGTATGTTAGAAATTTTGCAAGATAAAGAGTGTGGTCACCTTGGCTTTGATTATACCTAGATTCCTTCATGACTTTTGCAAATCTGCCAAACCATGCTCTAGGAGATTGTTTTAACCCATAAATGGCTTTTTTCAGCTTGCACACCTTATTACATGTGTCCCCTTCAACTCCCGGAGGGATGTTCATGTAGATTTCCTCATTTAGGTCACCATGAAGGAAAGCATTCTTTACATCATACTGTACCAGTTGCCGATTGAAGTGAGCAGCCAATTATAACAGGATTCTCACAGTGTTCATTTTTGCAACTGGGGCAAAGGTTTCCTGATAATCCACCTCATAAGTCTGAGTGTACCCTTTGGCTACTAACATTGCCTTATATCTTTCAAGGGATCCATCAGCCTTGTACTTTAATGTAAAAATCCACTTGCAATCAACAATATTTTTTTTCCTTTGGTTTGTCAACGATCTCTCATATTTTATTCTTTTCTAAAGCACTCATTTTCTCTTTCATAGCGTCTCTCCATTCCTTTTTTGTCAATGCCTCGGACACATTTTTAGGAATGGCAATAATGTTCAAACTCAAAATGAATCTTTTGTGGGTTGGTGATAGGCGCTTGAGAGATGCATAGTGAGATAGTGGATAGAGTGGATTGGATACTTGGACTTGTGTCAGTTCAGGAACGGCCTTTCTCCTTGAATACACGTGAGGAAATCTCGGGAAATCATTTGTGACACTGGTTGGAGTAGAAGATGATAAGGGTTCAGGATCAAGTGACTCAGATGTGATTGGTTCAGAAGACTCGTGTTCAGCTGGAATAGAAGGAGAGTTTGATCTAGGTTCAACAACCCGGGCTGGCACATGTGGAAGGTCAAGGGTTTTAAGTGGTTCAAAGGGCTCACAAGTACTATCTTCCATCATGGAAATCTCCCCCTGAAGAGAGGACTTGGAAAAAAAGGATTTATTTTCTGTGAAAGTGACATCTGCAGAGATGTAAAATTTTCTGGTAGAGAGATTGTAACACTTATATCCCTTTTGAGTGGAGGAGTAACCTAGGAAAACACATTTGATGGCTCTGGAATCTAGCTTCCCTCTATGTTGTTTCTGGACATGAACAAAGGCAGTACACCCAAATACCCTGAGAGTGAGGCCATTTGAGGTTCTGAAGTGAGGGTAGAAGCTTTTTAGGACCTTTATGGGGCTATTGTTTTCTAACACACGGGAGGGAAGTCTATTGATCATGTGTGTGGCACTAAGAACGGCTTCTCTCCAATAGGACTTAGGAACATTCCCTTGAAAGAGTAAGACTCGGGTGGTGTTGAGTAAATGCTCATTCTTTCTTTCAGCTACCCCATTTTGTTGGGGTGCGTCCACACATGATGAGTTATGAATAATCCCCTATGATTGAAAATAAGGTGAAAGAATTTGATTGAAGTAATCTCTAGCATTGTCAGTCGTAAAGCTTTTTATTTTGACCCCAAATTGATTTTGAATCATTGAATGGAAGTTAGGTATAACTGAGCTAACATCAGATTTTTGTTTAAGAAGAAAGAGTCATGTAACCCAAGTGCAATCATCAATTAAGGATACAAACCAACAAGCCCCAGAAACATTAGGTATAGTGGAAGGACCTCATATGTCACTGAATTAGATGAAAAGGATTAAAACTTCTTTCATTGCTAATAGGAAAAGATACACGGTTATGTTTTGTCAATTCACAAATGTCACAATGAAAGGTATAGTGGAAGGACCCCATATGTCACTGAATTAGATGAAAATAATTAAAACTTCTTTTATTGCTAATAGGAAAAGATACACGGTTATGTTTTGTCAATCCACAAATGTCACAATGAAACTCAAAAATATTTAATCCTTGGAATAAATGAGGAAACATTATATTTAGAACCCTAAAAGATGGATGACCAAGGCGTAAGTGATATAGCCAAATGACATCTTTGTTTGAGGAAATAAGGAAAGATGAGGACAAATTGCTCCTGATTTTTTGGGATGGTTCAAGGAGGTAAAGACCGCTCCTTTCCTTAGCAAGTCCAATCCTCCTCCCCGAATCCTGTTCCTGAAAAACACAATAAGAAGGGAAAAAAACAGCATAACATTTGAGATCATGAGTCAATTTTTGAATGGACACAACGTTTGTTGACAGTTTGGGTACATGGAGGTACATGGAGAACGTTTTTCTAGGTATGATATGTATATCACCAATCCCTGCAACGGTAGCTAAAGATCCATTAGCCATGATAATTTTTCTATTACTTGGACAGGGGTTATAGGAATGCAAGAGTTGAGATGTGGGGGTCATATGGTCAGTAGCACCAGAGTCAATGATCCAAGAGTTGGAATATAATTTGTTTAAGACATTCATGCAAACAGTTTTACCTGAAAGAGCTATCGAACATGCTCCAGAAGGCTTCTCAAGAGATCCCAATAAATTTCTCAATTTCTTCACAGCTGAATCCCCCTATTGTTGATTTTTCCTCCATATTGGGTTCCTCCATATTGGGTTGCTCTGTCATATGCGCTCGAGGCCTTTGTTTCTCCCCACGGTTACCCTATTCTCGGTTTGGAGGTTTACCATTTAACTTCCAACACTTCTCTCTTGTATGTCTTGGTTCTTTGCAATAAGTACACCAAAGATTTTCTTTGTTCTCCTTTCCTTGGTTATCGTTCTTTGACTTCTCCTGATTTGTGTTTGCTGCTAAGGCTGACTCATCCATAGTATGTGGTTCTAACATGACACTCCTCTGACATTCTTCTGCTCGGATTAATGAGATTGTCTCTTCTAGAGACGGTGTATCCTCCTTGCCGAGGATTTGGATTCTAACATGATCAAATTCATGATTCAATCCTGCCAAAAAATCATATATTCGATCCCTCTCAATGAAATTCTTCAAGGTGGCAGCATCATCAGGGCATTTCATCTCAATTACATGATAGTGATCCAGTTTCTGCCACAGATACTGCAATAGAGTTGCGTACTCTGTGACAAATTTGTCTCCTTATTTGGTTGCTCCGGTTTTTTCCTTGATTTTGATTTCATACACAAGGGATACACAAGGGCAACATCGCGGGCTTTCGAGTATGTGCGGCTGATATAGTCCTAGATTTCCTTTGCGGTTTTAAGAACCATGCAAGTGTCACTGATCGTTGGGTCCATAGAATCCCATAGCCAGGACATAATCATGGAATCCTCCTCTTCCCATGCTGTAGAGGCTGGATCCCTTTTTTCTGGTTTGGTTCCAAGTAAGTGATTAATCCTCCTTTTGCCTTTTAGGTATGTGCGGACAATTTGGGACCATTTGAGATAGTTCTTCCAATTGAACCTATTGGATGCCCGAATATTCTGCAACTCTCCAATTTTTTGAACAGCATTGTATTCTTCAGAATTGTTGGAGTAGTTGGAGATAGTGGTTTTGGACATTGACATGGTGGAGAGGAAAAATTTGCAGCAATTAAGGCTAGAAATCAACCTGCAGTGGTAAAAGAATCGCAGCAATTAAGACAGCTAATAAAAAAAATCCAAAGAGCGGCAAAGATTGTGAGATCTCCGGCACAGGATTGCAGCGGCAAAGGACGATCTTCTTCGTGACAACGTGTTGCTCCTCTCGGACGAAGCGGGAGTCGCTACTGGAATCCCGTGCTCGGGAGGAAGAGTCGCTCATGCTCGGAAAAGAGAGATTTTTAGCCGTGCTCGTCGCTCGTGCTCGTGCTCGGAAGAGTCGCTCGTGCTCGGCAAAGGGGGAGTCGCTCGTGCTCAGCAAAGAACGATTTTCTTTTTTGGAACCGCTACTGGATCGAGGCAGAGGGACCGAAGCAGCCCGTGCTCGGAAGGAACGAGAGGAAGAGTCGGAGAAGCGCGGCAACAGGCGGTGTCCTCTAGGGTTTCAACCTGGTCTCTGATACCATGTGGGAAATCAAAGAAATAATTTGTATTTTTCTTCTTCTCTTGAATTGATCATACAATGTATTATATAGGAGATTAAAAGGAGGAAAACTAGGAAACTATTTAACTATTTCCCTTAATTTAAGGGATTACAAATTTATTCTAATTTCCTTAATTTGAGGGATTTATTAATTAATTCTAATTTCCTTAATTAAGAAAATTAGAATTAATTCTCACAACTTTGTTTCCATCTCAGTCACATCTCGACACTTGTCTTACAAAGTGTTAGCTATCAGACAAAAATGAGTAAAAGAATGTCTTTAAAATCCTTGACTTATGGTACCCCTTAGATTATCTAATTCACGAAAAGCATTCATGAGGATGATGAATATCATGTTAAAAACATGTACTAGGTTTGTTTTGTCATTTATTTTGAGAATATCCCCATATTTAGTCTAGATAAAAACTGATATCTTCACCATCTTAAGTTTGTGTTTGTATTGGACAATCTTAGGGAAGAGAAGTTATATATAATATCAAAGAATTATCAATTCATGCGCAAAAAAGTTGTAATTTTATAATTCATATTGACCTCTTCTAACTCAAATGTGATCTACCAAGGTTAAAGCTATTATTGATTGGCCAACTCCAAAATTTTTCATACATATCAAGAGCTTACATAGCATGGTCACATTCTACAAGAACTTTACGGGGCAATTTAGCACCGTTATAACCCAACTTGCTGATATCCGAGAAAATGACGAATTTATGTGGAGCATTTAACCATATCAAAGTGCTCATGACTTCTTCCCTTATATTGGGATTGCTTAATTTCACCAAAGCTTTTCGAGGTCTCTTGGGACGACTCAAGAGTAGGCAATGGGTGAGTACTTAGCCAGAAAAATTATCTCGTAAATGCACTTACTTGGGAAAATTTTTAAAATTTAAAATTTTTTTTATGCATGTAATGAGGGAAAGTTTACTTTTAATCTTTTATTTTTTACCCATTTATAATGTTAGTATGTCATTATCAAAAAGAGAAGAGTGCTCATGCATGGCACACTATTGATTTAATTATAACTAATCTTTTGTGGTATCATCTAATATTTTGCTTGATATTTTCTCACATAATAATTTTATAAGAACCATGAAGTTGAAAATTGAATTTCATGAAGCAATATGCACGATTAATCACTTGAAGAATGACCTCGAGATAAAAAATTTAAGATTTGTATAGCTTAACATATGAGATTTATACTTTCACTATAAGTTGATTAATTCTTGCCTAAAGTTTCAAGGATTATAAATATAATTAAAATTGATTAGATTCTATTTATATTTATTCAAAATATGTTTTAAAACTTCAAAAATTATTTTTGATAATTTTTTAGAATTCATATAAGCTATCTTTTTATTTAATTGATTGATTCTCTAATTTGTATATGCAAAAATTAATTTAGATTTTATTTTATTATTTACCATATTTTAACTCATTCATTATTTGATCATCAATCAAATAAAGTTTCTAACAAATTTTCATCCAAATTTCTATTATATTACCATATTTGCAAGTTTATGATTTATGTGCAACCATATCATTAATGATTTAATTAATAAAATAAACTTAATTTTAATTGAATATTTCTTAGTTATATATTTTCCATATTACTAATTCACCTAACTTTGCATGCCTTATATATTTCATCAATTGCTTGAACATCCTAATAATAGGTAATTATATTTTAATTATAATTAATTGGCCATTAATTATATTTATAAATTTGAGCTTAATTTTGACTCCATTGTATTCATTAAATAATTTGAATGTAATTAAATATAATATCATGATTTATGTCTATCATTATTAAGTTATGATTTAAATAATTTTTTCTTTAAAATTACATAAATGATATTCTACATAGTAACCCAAAATATGCAGAACCCGCAAACACCATAAAGAGTCTACCATTCCCATATCGGGGTCCCAATATGACCAAATTATGTGATGGTTGAGTGCATCTTCATGCATATATTTAGGGAACCTTTTGAAAGGTTTTTATGGAATGAAAATGAGTTATTTTTAAGGGTTATTTTAGAAAGTTGTTATATAAACATCATTTTGAAGAGAAAAACCTACAAATTTATGAAAACTTAAAGTCTTCAAAATAAATTATTTAAGGAAATATTTTAATTAAAAGAATTGTTCATCACATCTAAGAAAATCCTTGAAGGGCTTCTATTTGATAATATCATTCCTCATTCAATCTCTTCAGATACAATGATTTGCTATATATGGTATAACATCCATTTTTTTAAGAGATTGAGATGGTATATTTAGTTGTTGATTTCCTTTGTCCACCGCCAAAGTTCAAGAGAACTTTCGTTAATCTTTTACCGTGTAAAAGAAAGAACTGATGCCAAGTATAACTTAGTAGAGTTGTGCACAAATCTCATGTGCGCTTACCGGATCAAGCCATACGTGGATTTGCCTTCAAAAATGACGTTGTAAGGTTTCTATACAGTCTTGAGGACGAAAGGAACTAGACTTATAGGTGCAAGTCCGAAGCAGTTGAATCGCAATCAGAATGAAGAATATGCATCAATGTATGTCAGTTGAGTGGGAGCATGTAAAAAACATAATGCACAAAATTCCTTAAGGGTTTTAGAGTTAGTTCCATGCATACTTAATTAATTTAATAGTGAAATGCTAATGTGGTGAATGCTATAATTGCTCGTTACTCTACTATATAGAGTAAATCAAATTACTTCCATTTATAGTTAGCTGCTCCCTTGTAACATAAGTAGTATAATCACCATAATTATATTATGTATTAACATGTATGCAACTTTTGTCCTTGGTATATTAGTTATTTTCATTAATATTGAGCTTACAAGTCGAATACTTAGTGTATTAGCTAATCATATAAATGGTGTCACATTTAAAAAACTAGATTAGTTGGTTAATAGTGTGTATTTACTAGTATTATTGAGTACAATCATTAATTGCACTAAACACTTAGAACACTCTAAATATCAGTTAATTCACATTGAACATATCTTGTCACCTACATATTAGCATATGGCGTGATTTTGGAATTGAGTGGATTTCTAAATAAGCACAAAGTGTCCATTAAACACCATGGCACATGTTACTAGATGGCATGCCTATAATAATTAAAAATAGTGATAAAATATATAAATAGTGCTTTCCAAACAGATCAATAACACTTGTATTGCTTTGGTCATGATCATAGAGGGCCTTGTCGGTGCACCTCAAGATGTACAGCATGCGTATGGCTAACCCAATAACGAAAGTTTCGGAAACCCAAGGACTCGATCGTATGGAAATGTCAAATGCAAGATTTCCTATCCTAGCAGGAAAAGGGGGGAAGCGGATACTCAATTGAAAGTGAAAGTGAAAGTGAGTAAACAGAATTCCAGACTCGATCTCATAGATACATATAGAATTCTGTGGAAAGCCGTATTCAATGAAAGCCGTATGTACGGCTTGGAGGGAGATTTTTCATATCTTTTGAAATCCACCCTAAATATGGGGTCAAAAAGCCAATGCAGCAAAGCCAAGATTTCAAAAAGCATTGAAGACTCTATTAAGGCAAGCAAAATAATAGTTGATCGGCTCCTGCATCATGGGGTTCAGCTAAAAGCCTCCAAGGATGGCAACCATTTAACTTCCATATGGAAGGCCTATACTTTGAGGATTATATGATATTGGAGAGGCGAAATCTCTTCAAAATCAAAAGCAGCATGCTTATTTGGCCAAAAATGCACTTGATTAAGCAGTTGTTCATGTCAAGGAGCATTTCCAGCATTTCAAAGTAGTCAAGTTAAAAGGTGGACCTTTACGCACCTTTTCTAGTACATGGCACCCGTAAGAGTTCATTTCAATAGCTAATTGGCAGGAGTATCAAAGAAATAAGGCCTATATAATTAATAACTTCTTCATCGTTGTTGATTGTTTCAATAAAATGAGCTAAACCAATAAAATGAGCTAAACTTGCAAAAAAAAAAAAAATACTTTCACAATCAAGAAAGCTGCAAAAGAGGTGAACAGTAAGAAGCATGGAAGCACTTTGAACTACTCAACTAGGTCAAGATTTCTCCATGGAAATCAAAAGACAATGATAGTGAACTTTGACGAGTGCAATGATTCCTAAAAGGGCTCCGGAAGATCTATCAGGAAGTAGAGGAGAACCTTATAATATCGTATAGTTGAAATTCAAAGCTTTTCGTGACAAACAAAATATCATGTGCACATTTAAAAAAGAAGATCTAGTAGGATTACACTTAAGAAAGAACAAATTAAAAGGAAAAGATTGAAAGCCACTTTAATATAAATTATTCCAAATACATCAAAAACATGGGAAAATGAATGTCAATTAAATACATGGAGATTTAATAAGTTGTTAGTGCAGAGAATTAAAGTTACTCAAGCATTTGATGTGCAACAACAAAGAGGGGCATAGAAGGTAGGTTCTTATTATGGAAGAACTTAGCATTGCAAAGGGTGGATTTTGGACAAAAGGATCACCTCGATGCAAGATGGATCGAAGGAGACCAATAAGATTGCCAAGAAGGGATAAACTTCGAAACAAGTCAAGTGATTTTCTAAATAACAAGCATTAAGTCTCTTCCCTCATCTCCTACTATTTTCAAGATCAGATAAAGCTAAAGGACAAGATTCATAATTTGGAGGATCCCCTAACTAAATAGCAAAGGGAGGTGACCATTCATCCCTCCCAAGCAAGAATTTGTTGAGTTCTTTGGAATAAGAAATTTGTTTTTTGCTTCGATATTTTGGATTTGTTCCTTAATTATTGTTTCTTTTTTATGAGATTTAGTACTTATTTGTTTTGTTATTTAAATCCTTGTGAGTTTATTTAAACCCTCATTGGACTATGGAACAAAAGATCATTTTTTCTTTCACACAAATAATCTTGATAACCTCTAATTGATCCTCCTCTGCTTCTAATTCTTCTTATTAAGGCCTTCCCAGGAAACTACCATAACAAACTCCTAATGCCCTGGTTGCAGTAATTACCATCAGCAAAGGTATGAAAAGAGTTACAAGGACCGGTTCACCATTTGGTAAGAATAATGTTTGAAGGAAATCACAGTCAGCCTTCAAAGCATTAGATCTCTCAATTTATAAATCTAGAACTCTTGAGAATGGAAATAGATTATGAAGGCTCTCCTTTTAAAACTCTTAATATGTTGTCCTTATCCAAGCATGAGGCCTTTGAAACTTATCTTCTCTTTCTTTTAAATTTTTCATATTTAGATATTGTATGAAGGTTGGATTATTTTGATTTAATTTTGTTAAATTATGAATAGATCAAATGGGCATGATTTGAAATTGTTTTAACCCTTTATATGAATTGAATTCTTTGTGGTTAATTTATATTAGGAAAGTAAAAAAAATTAAATTATTTAAATTTTAATGCTACTATTTCCTTGGAAAATAGCAAGAGAGGTTTAAATGAAATTGTATATCGCAGAGGCAAAACTCACCCAAAAAAAGAGCAAGACGGAAAGCTCATCGAGATGGGATAAAAAAAGATTCATTAGCTGACCTGTACACGGACTCGCTAGACAGATCCAGTGAGACTCACCAACTAGGTTCCAAGAGAACTCATCTAACTAGGTTTGAAGCATCTACCAGCCAAGGAACAGGTGGACTCACACACACATCAATTCAAGATGAAACATCCACCAAGGTTTTTACCAGCTGGTCGAATTGATCTAAACCTAGCAATTGACTATACCTTAAAAAGCTACTCGGCTTTACCTCTAGAAGACCCCACAACTCCTCTACATCTAAAAGCCGACTACTAATCCTTGTCCCCACTTTTTTTTCTATATTTATTATATGTAAAACTCATTTTGTAACTTTTTCCATAGCACTTGAGGTCTTAGATTCCCAGCCACAAATAGAGAAATTAATAACTCATAACTAGGTAGGTAACTAGTATTACTTGACAACTATATATTTAAACTAAATTAATAAAATCAACAATAAAAGTTATTCACATAAAATATCTTTTGAACTTGATTACAGCAAAAATCAAATTGGATGATATCGTGTAAGTTTAATCAGTATTCCATTGCACAAAGAACTTTAGAATCACTACCACTTAAATAATAATGGCAGGATGCGTGACATTTATTGTAAGCTATGTCCTCCTAGTATTAGAAGTTGCAATATTAAAGGAATAAAATAATATTAAATGTAGTAGCACCAATGTACAAGATGTCTAATCGGCATGCATAATAAGAGAAGAGTGATAAATAACTAGCCTTGCTGAGATAGAACCTGAAAAGTATTTTATTGTTTTACCACTTCTGTATCATTATACAAAAGGATAAAGGAGGTACCTTTAAGAAGTTTCCATGCCATTCTTTGTGAACAGTAATGCACAGCAAGTCTCTCCAGGACCCGCCTAATCGTTACAGCTGAAGTCTGTAATACACATAGCAAAACATAACGAAGCTATTTCTACATACAAGTAAAAGGGCCTTCCAAGGAATTCAAAAATAAAATAAGCAGAAAAATAGGATTGATTTGATAATAAAAATAATTAATAGAAATGAAAGGCATGGATCCAAACCTTACTTTAGTCAATTAGAAGAGCACAGAGCCCAAAATAGAAAGAAAGGTAAAATAAAAGTATTAAAAACAGGTCAATAAAATAAGCAGTAGAAGTAGCCAAAAATGCATCGAATGCATCTCTTCGATTTACCAAACCTAGCAAGTCTATGTGATCGACATATGTGGGTTTTGCACAAGTTGAAAGCATAAATCTTGCATGCTAAAATTAACAAATCAACAATTATGATGTCATGATTGTTTACATTTTTTTTTTTTTAATTTTCATGAGACCATGATATGTTCTTCATTATTTTGATATTTTGAGTATTTTGGGTTTGATTTCATTGTCAGTGCAGCGAAAATAATTGGTTTGGAACGGATATTTTTATGTTTATATGGATTAATATCAACTGGACTTATATGCTGTTGGATTGTTAGGTTTCTATCTTATAGCAAATTTCAGTCTTGAGGTGCTGATAGCAGAATAATCAGCAATGCTTACGAATTTGAGTATGTTATTGCCTCTTTGAACTCGGGTACATATTAGCCGTGGATTTTTTAAGATGCAAGGGGAAGTATTCTTCATTTACCAGTGTGAGACCAGCTTTATTATTTTTGGTTATTTCTCTTATTGATCTTGTTCTATTCTATATTTCAGTTATTGGTCAGTCTACATTATTGGATGTGGTCAATAACTCATACAAGCGGAAATTTTTATTAGATGTGACTTTTTTATCAAGATGTAGCTTTCATTGAACCTTAATTTATCTACTAAGTTTATACTATAGCAATCATTAAATTATCATTAACGCCAATTTTGTGTGCACTTTCATTAAAAGGGACAAAAATTTTATTTTATTGTTGGCCTGTCAAGCACGAATTCAATTTTTTTTGTTTGTATTTTTGTGACTAGCATCAAATAATTGCATTAGGAAATCTAAGAACTAAGAAATGTTAAATCAATTTGATACATAGTTGATATGTTCCAACTTTTGCTTGTAAATTTAAATCTGATATGCAATTCGTTACACTAAATATGATGACACTAGAGTATCCCTGTATTAGTTTACAAAATTATAAAAAAATAAAATTATCCTTCTGTCTCGAACTAAAATTTCTACCCTCTTTCTTCAAAAGATAACTTTCTTTAGAGCAAGAAAACTTACTCTCATTTAACAAAGAAAATCAATTTTTCTCTGAGGTTTTGATAATTTACAAAAAGTTACCAATGGTACACAAAAAGATGCCAGAATGGGAATTTGCATGACTGAAAAGAGATAAATATGAAAAAAGATTCACCTCACGAACAATTTGTTTGAGTGAGTTGTGGAATGGAGTCAATAAATCAACATGCCTTTCTTCAGGCACATCTAGTGTGAAGTCATCATCATCTTCCACTGGTGGGTGAATTTCAATAAGGGGCAAATAGAACTGCAAAAAGGACCTTAAAGATGTGAGAGCCAGAGGTCTAAGTTGAAAGGCCGAGAATAGAGGCCTGTGCTCAATTGGGTACTTTTTACACTCAAATGCAATAGATGTCTCATTTTCAGTTGCACTGCTAAGATTGGGGATGAAATTTTCATTCCATGCTGTAGCTGCACCAGCATCACAATAGGCAACAGAAATTCCTCCATCACTGCAATTAGGTATGCAATACAATTAAACGATAGGAGTAAATTGCAAGTTCCTGATGCAAAATAAGCTGAACCAATAGCATCAAAAAACTTTGAACTGTGAAGCACATCTTCAAAAAGAATGATATAGTATATCTTGCAATAAAAGAAAAATATTAAAAATCATGAATCTTGGCTAAGAGTCAATCGAATATTTATGCTTTACGGATTGCAAAATTAAATAATTTGCATGACCATTATTTGCATAAAGTATAGTTTATTTAACAAAGATCTGAACTTCTGTAGGAAGGATGTTATCAAGTTCCCTACAAGATATCAATTGTGTCGAAACCTCTACATGATCAGACAATACAAGCCCCAAAATCATATTTGAACTGTGCATCAATTAGGCTACAATAACCGGATGCATCTAAATTATTTTTATTAGAAATGTCATTTTTTTTATATAGCATTTTCAAAATGAACATATCATAGAAACTTCTCAAAAAAACTCAGCTATTCATTGAATGATAGGATAGATATTCATTTCAAAACAACAGTTTGACAGACACGGAATGGTTGCAGTGTTGCCTCGTGCCTCAACATGACATTATTTATAAATAGGGGAATTTACATACATACCACATAATTCTTATGTTTTTACATATCTAATACCTCAACATTCATATTTACACGCATCTCACTCAAACCTGTAACATCACATCAAAAATATCATCATCACTACCTTTTCAAAAGTAAAATACACCTTTTCATGCATAGATTATTCACACTAAAGTGTTATAAGTGTAAATATTAAACTTTGGGTGTTAGATATAAAAATACATAAGAACTGTGTGGTATATATGTAAATTTCTCTTATAAGTAATATGCATCAAGCTATTTTTTCCTTTATGCAAAAGAAATATTCACTTCTTCAATTTGATGATAAATATTCTTTATTGACAAAACAACAATTTTAAAGTGTATAATGAATAAATCCAACTGTTTTTATCAGTTCCTAGTTACAAATCAAGTCTCCATCAGCCTTATCCTCCATTCTATAGGATTTCTCCCAAATCATATGTTGGTGCTAGTGCCTCATAGCAACAATATAATTTAAGAAAGTACATAGTTTCTATACTTATGGTTTAATGGACAAATTGAGAGAAAGAAAGAGAGTTAATTTACAAAGGTAATTAATGATGGAAAACCCTAATTAATTTCAGAGCCCTATACAATATATTGGATTTAATCTTTAAGAAAAATAGAGGCAACAACAAACTTTAGGCCATACAAAAGGGATGTGCATCTTTCTATTTATTGTATTTTATAGATATCAACGTGCAATAGGAGAATGCAAAACATTTCTAAGGGTTCTCAAAATGGGGCTCTCTCCAAAATTTAAGAAAATAAAAAATTCTTTAAAAGGGAAGAGAATAAATTGTTCATTTAAAATGCTAGAGTCATGAAAATAGGATGATAAGTCGATCAAATCAATGAAATGGACATCTATATACCGATACATTGTATATTAAAAGGTCATATTTCTCCTTTTAATTCCTTTAAATGTTATTAAACCTTTACCTTATGCTTTTAAATATTTTAAATTTTACAAAAAAAAAATATTTGTGTAAAATATACTAACTTTAACAATATTAAGATTTTTTTTTTTCCTTCAGGTTTTATCCTAGCTATACACTATTAACCTTAAACCATCGTAAATGAGCACTCTATTCATCCACGGCCATGCATATTTCTCAAGTTTATTGTAATGTTATTATAAGCCATAACAATCGATAAACTATAACTATAAAAAGAATCCTTTCATTTATCAAATATCTACATGCCGTTCATGTGTAGTGCAATCTATTAAACATATTGTTAATTTATACAAACAACTTTTTAATGCTGCGGTGCCAACCCAATTCTACTTTTTGACAGATTTATTCAATGAAACAATTATTCCTTGTGACATTATATTAAGCAATTCTTACAATATCGCCATGAAAAGGTTCTTTTCTTGCACTTCTCTAACTACAGCCTCATGAAAGCTTTCCAATTTTCTCTAGATGCTTCAACAAACAGTAAGTTTATTTCATCCACTACCCGAAAGCAAGAAGAAGAAATAGTTCATCATGTAAGAGACAGTAATGCCGACTACCAACTTCAAAAAAAAAAATTTGATTCCAACTATTTCACATGGATCGTAGCCGAGTGCAAGACGAACGAGAATCTTGAAAACATTGGAAAGAATAGAAAATTGACAAAGCAAGATGCAAACATTAAAAAAATATAATAATAATAGGATAGGAATTCCGACAGCTCACCCAAAAATGGCTCTAGAAGCGAAGGGTTTGGAGGCAGCGATATAGGGATATCCGCGGCCGCCGCTGAAGCGGCGGCGCTCGCAGTAAAGAGAGCATGGGAATGGATCAATAGAGCAGAAGAGGACGAGGAGGAAGAGGAGCCCTGCGCGCTCTTCAGCAGATTGAGAAGAAGAGATATCCCCGCCATCCCTTCTGCCCTAAAAGCTTCAACAAGGTAATGGAACCAGCCAGATGCGCGCGCGCGAGAGAGAGAGAGACGCGAGCTACTGTGATGACTGATTATGCCTTCAAGATGATCAAACTCTCCTTGCAGACGAAATAGGGCGGCGACGGTAGCTGAAACTCCTATTACCGATAAATCATAGGTTTATGACTCCTCGTGTTCATTGGAATGGATCGATTGGGGCAGAAGGTGACTAAAGATGGCTCGGAAGTATAAATATACTTCAGCTTCAATTGGCAAATTCTCAACTACGGTGGACCCAAATTTGGCTCAAATATTAAATGAGTCCGAAAATTCAACCCGAACCGGCCCATTTTCAACCTGCTGACCCGAACTCAACTCATTTAACATAAGACATGTCAATTATTTTTAGTCAAATCCAATTCTGGTCAATTGTAAGATAATTTTAGATTAACTAATCAATTTTGAGTTGATTTTGGGTTTAAGGACTTCCTGGAAAGCAACCCAAAAATTGAATGTGTTAGGATTCTTTATTCAAATTGATCAAAAAAATTATTCAAGTCAACTAAAACAGGGATTATTTTCATTCATGTCAAGTTGACGTGTTGGGTCAATTTTTGACACTCAGTCAGACCATCCCAACAATAGACTCATGACTAAAGTCAATAGGCATTTCTCATTTTTCTATTGTTACCCAATTACGTCTGTTTGATTGTCATCATCGACTACAATCTCTCCGTCATCATCACTCAATCACAACCTTCTGACAAATTAACTTAATTGACATTTAATATATATATATATATATATATAAAAT